>NC_141552.1:40792500-41092500 GCF_021556685.1 Rattus norvegicus
TATATATATATATATATATACTAATTTTGAAGAGTTAAAAAATGGCTTAAGATTATTGAAAAAGAATTTGGGAAAGGAATTTTGACCTTGGGAAACACTGCAACCGAGGTGTGTGCGCTGCCACTCAGTGATTTCAGGAAGGCTAAAAAAAGGAACTCTGAAGTTTCCTGAGGGAACTACTTGTAACACTAATCAGCTCTTATAAATGGATGTTTAACCCAAGGCTTTTAAAACTTTTAGAATCTGGTCTCTGTCTAAGTAATGTTTTCTTTTCTTTCTTTTTTTTTTTCCTGAATGCTGGTTAACCACAACCCAAGAAATAGTGTCTTCATCCCACAGACTGAATGTGGGGCAGTTACACGAATAATAGTCAACAACTTAAGTCCTAAGCCCCAAATATTGTTCTAAGAATACACGTGTTTAGAGAGTGTCATAGTAGGCAGCTATACATATACGTATATGTATATGTATATGTGTATATGTGTATGTGTATATGTGTGTGTGTGTGTGTGTGTGTGTATTAGTGCATATGGTACATTGGTTAGAGTAACTCAATGACTTCTGCAGGGAAACAGGCCTTGGGAGGGTTAACCTCTTCCAGCCCAGACAAACCTAAGGTTGCGATGCTGATAAAAAGGAACTGTTTCCTATTCAGCTGTTTTCTCACAGTTTGACAATGACAGTTACTAATTCATTCTGGGCCGATGTTGCTAGAATTTTGGTTTCTAATTACTTGTATAGCTGATATTATTAATTATATATTTAAGGGCTATAATCCCATAATATCTGTATGTGTTTGATCCCTTAGAAGAATGCATGGTCCTTGAATGAAAATAACTGCCCAATGTGCATTGATTTTCCTTTTTTAAACAATCACTCATAATGGGTGAATCAGGATTGACTTCTGTGTCTGGATCTCTCTGCTCGTCACTCCATCCATACAAGTAGGAAGCTACGACTCAAAGAGCGATAGGAGAAGAATGTCCCAATTGCATCATTGCTCAAGCTGTAACTCAACACTGCATGAGGCTTGTGTTTGCCTTTGTACTGGCAAGAGGAAACAGTCTGTCTGGGTGTTGAGAGAAAATGAGTGTTTTTATGGAGAAGTGGTATGCAATGGATGAAGAATTATTTTTATGGTGTTTCAGTTAACTAATATCAAAATTGCACATGCACATATATTGTATATATATACATGTATTTATATATCCTGTAGATCTGTATATGTGCATTTGTGTGTGTTAGCGGCTGTCAGCAGATAGAAGGGCTACTTGAAATTGGTTTTGGATTACAGTGAATGGAAAAAAAATCAAGGTTAGCCTAGAAATCCTAACAGATATTGAAGTAAAAATTGTTAAGAACATGTTCAGAAGGAACCCCGTGTGAAGCTGACCGTTACTAATAAGAAGGTAACATGGCAGCATGTCCTAGGCACAGTCCCGTTGAATTCAGATGGCATTCCATGTTTACTCCTACTGTACCAAGAGAAAATGGTTAAAGGTAAAATGGTTAAATGGTAAAAGGGTGCTGCCGTGCCCTCCAGAGTGAAGGAGGATCTGCTGCAGAGCCGAAGGGTCACTCTTACCAATGCTCTGTTTGTGGGTGTCATGTTCTCTGTGTTTAGTAAAGTGGGAAATAAAACACACACACACACACACATACACACCCATACACACACACAAACACACACACATACACACACACATACATACCCATACACACACACAAACACACACACATACACACACAAACACACACACACATACACACACAAACACACACACATACACAGCCATACACACACACACATACACACACATACACACCCATACACACACACAAACACACACACATACACACACAAACACACACACACATACACACACAAACACACACACATACACAGCCATACACACACACACACACACACACACACACACACACACACACACACACTCGTGCCAGGAAGCAGACATTCGTCATCATTGGAGTGATTATTTTGCTGTATATCAAACAATGCTATCTCTTTCTAAAGTGTTCTCCTGGGTCAGCGAGGTGGCTTGGTGAGTAAAGGAGCAAACTACACGAGCCTGGTGACCCAAGTTCAAACCCTGGAATGCATGGAAAGGTAGAAAGAGAAACCATCCCATAGAGCTGTCCTCTGACTTTGTTTACATATGTGCCTTGGTACATGAGCCTCCCACCACACTGTGCATACACACACCATGATAATAAAAGTTAAGTGAGAAATAAAGAACCTATCCAGTGCTGAGGTCAGAATGAGCAAAGGGAGGTTATTTGAGCCATTTGATTATCGTTGTTTGTATACATTTGAGTGTTTGTATGCATGTGTTTACCCCACTAGAATTTGGGGCACAGTGTAATGATGATTTATGTACCCGAGTGCAAAATATGTGTATTTTCTCTAAGTGCCTACTTCTTCTATGTCTTCTCGAGAGGTCACAGATGTCATTAGGACGACGATAGAAATTATTTTGCCAAATGAAGAAATAGAAACTGAAAATGGTCAAGGGCGGGGCACGGGGAAGAAATGACCACAGGATTGGTGGGGGAAGGGAGCTGAACTCATTGTTGTGAACAGAAAGAGGCCCTGGGAATGTTGTTTGTGGCCAATGATATTGAGTCATGGTTCTAGATGGACAGTTCACTCTTGCGCTTCCCACTTGAACTGTACGAGACGAGATAGCTTTTGAGAACTCATGACCAAGCTTTGAGGTGATCGAGAAACTGTCCCTCTGCTGAAAACCTTCGTAGTTAAATGTATGTTTTTCTGATTTTATTTTGTGTTTATGTTGGGAAAGGATTATAATCTCTCTCTCTCTCTCTCTCTCTTTCTCTCTCTCTCTGTATTGGGAGGGGTCATTCCTTAGGCATCCATCATTTACTTTCTCTTATAGTATTTCTCATAGGCCAGGAACTCACCTTTAGGGCTGGGACGTCTGGCCAGTAAGCTGTAGACATCTGTCTGCTTCTGCCTCCCCAGCAGTGAATTCTAATCTCAGGTCAACATGCTCAGTCTTTTGAAATGTGTATTCTGCTGATTAAACTCAGGCCTGTGAAGTAAACACTCGGCCACTGAACTACCCTTTCTCCAACCAACCTGTTTCCAGCTTTCATTCTTACCTCTCCACAGCAGAATGAAGTCCATAAAATCGAAATGAAATATGACCATTGATGCACTGTCTTAGACTCTTCTGTTTGTGCTATTTCTTAATGGATAACTTAAAGAATCTGTGGACTTTTAGTAAGGAACTAGGTGTAAAACAGAAACCATAATGGAAACATGTATTCAAGAAATGGTCAAGATACTAATGTCAATGTTTTGATGAAAAGCGTCTTCCTATGAACATTTTCCCTGTGTGTGGCGCCCTGGAGGAACATGGTCCATGGTAAGACTCTTTGTGGGAGACGTGTGTGTCTTTCTTTGCAAAATAGGAGAAGGGTAATCATGAAAGGGGAGAGGGAAAGGAGAACCAGGCACATCTGTCAAGAGCTTATCTACATACAGTGAGTGTGGACAGTTCCTTTAGGACTCTGTGCCTTACTTTCTTTCCCTTGTCAAGTGATAGGTGCTCAGGGAGATCCTTGATTTCCTATCACCCCTCCCTGGGTTGGTTTTTTTCTCTAACTATGCAGAATGGGAACTGTAATGAACCTAGTTTGGCTGCTGTGGATGGTCTTTTGGTGATCAATGGAACTGAGGGTATGCATGACTTGAATGGGCAAAGCTTCTTTATCATGTCTTAAAGATCCTGCTCCTGCCATCAGGCCTCCGCTCTAATTTCTATTAAGAGATAATCAACCTAATGTTTTTATTATATCCCTTCCCACCATAGCTGTCAATTATCCTACCATATAGAAAAAAAAATTCAAACATTGGAGATTTTCCTATTCTTAGACTCTTTTGAACAAATCAGAATTTCATGCTGCTCTGTGAGAAGGCTTTTCTTGGGGAGATACAAGAAGATACACGCACACACACACACACACACACACACGCACACACACACCACTATTCACCCTTATGAAGCCCACAACCTACCAAACTAGGGATAACGTTGTCTTAATTAGGGGTTCATTGCTGTGGAGAGACACCCTGACCAAAGCAACTCCTATAAGGAACAACATTTAATTGGGGATGACTTACAGGTTCAGAGGTTTAGACCATTACCATCAAGGTAAGAACATGGCTGCATCTAGGCAGGCATGACACTAGAGGAGTTGAGAGTTCTATGCCTTAAACAGGAGAAGACTGGCTCTCATGTGGCTTGGAGGATGGTCTCAAAGCCCACTCCCACAGTGACACACTTCTCCAACAGGGCCACACTTACTTGAACGAAGGCCACACCTCCTAATAGTGCCACTCCCTGGGCCACGCATATACAAACCACCATAACCACTAAAGTCCAACTTTTAAAATTGGGTTACTTACAGAAATAGAGTGAGAGTTACTTATAAGAGCAGAAATGTCTCAAAGCCAGCTGCATCACCAAAGCCCACTTCAGCATAGGTGACCTAAAACCGGGAAACCTAGAGCACACTGCACAGCCTACAGGCAGCTCAAAAGGTTAAAGTGTGCCCTTTCCAGGTGATTCAGTGGTCTGAGCCTCTTGCAGGCAGTATGTCTGATTTCTGATCCTTCCAGACAGCTGGACTAATCTCAGAGTCCTCTGTCTTTGCACCTTGGCTTTTCTTAGAGAGACTCTCAGCAGTCTTGATTCTTTACTCTGTGTAGGAAGGACCTAGTGACTCTCCTGAGTTTCAGGGAGAAATTTTGAAGCAATTTTGAGTTACTTAATTTGTGTCTTAAAGAGCTTCCCTGGAAGATAAAAGGTTCAGGTCTGGGAGGAAACTGCTACCAACATATACCCACTTCTTCCCTGAAAGTGTAATTTTCGTGTTAAAGATTCAAAGAGTGTAGTAATGGTTAACTCTACAAGCTAGTCCTTGTTCCTCTCCCCAAGTGCCCTTCCCTACTCCATTCCCATCTTTATCTTCTGATTATCTCACCAGCTACTGTTTTGTCCTTTTCCTAGTTGTTTATTTCTCAACCTGTAGTTGAGAGCTGGGTCTCTACACCTGGTCTGTAAACCGGGGATCCCCTCCTGGTGATCTCATCCTGGCTCATTAATTTTACTGCTTTCATAGACTGATGATTCATAAATGTGTGTGTCTAGTCATGACCTTCCTTGTGAACTCCAGACTCATATTCAAAGTCTAACCATCATTTCTGATTACATGTTTAACACGTTGGATTCTCAACTTGACTCCATAATCCACCTGTCCCTATAGTCCTTCCGATGTTACTTGGAGACAATTCCATTTTTTAAGTTGTGTAGAGATACCTAATGAATAAGTCAGTGTGAGTTATTTTTAATTTGTTTTTCTCATGCCTACACTGACTTAGCTCAATGATAGCAATGACGGACTTTGCCACTCTTTGCCACTTCTTGCCCCATGGCTTATCATATCATTGTCTGTAGCTCAGACTTAAAAGATTTTAAATTAGATCTTTAAATTATGGATACATTTTTTTCTGGTGCTGTTTGTTTCCTGAATGCTGAGGTCTCTGGCCTAGAAATACAGCCACCTTCTCTTGCCTGCAATGTAGAGTGAGATGACATAAACAGGAGAATTATTGAAAATGAGAAAAGGAGGGCTGTAATAGCCAATAGTTCCTAGCAGTTCAGAACTCAGCCAGGCCTGTCCTGTTTCCTTAGTTCTCTTCGCCTTCAAAGCAGAAAGTAGGCCTCATAAAAGCTGTGATTTGTTCCCAGAGTGTCAGAACAGAGTCCAAGAATGGAGTTCTGTGAGGGAAGTTCTGAGCACATGTGAGGAGACTCCGAGGAAACAAGACATGTGACCTCTGACCTCAGTTTTTTTCAGAACACAGAATTATTCTCAGAATGTTTTTGCATTCTCTTCCCAGGTATAGCAGATAGGAATGTTTACTTCAGCTGTTGTTATTCATATGCCTCTATGGGAAAAGATATTTCTACCACCTGTGGCTTGTTCTTGTGTTTGGAAACTTTACTCCAGTGACTCTTTTTAACCCTCAGAGTATAAATTATCTGATGCTCTGAATAAAGTTGACTATTGCATGGGACTTTTCTTTTTTTTTTTTTTTTATTAACTTGAGTATTTCTTATATACATTTCGAGTGTTATTCCCTTTCCCGGTTTCCGGGGAAACATCCCCCTCCCCCCTCCCCTGCCTTATGGGTGTTCCCCTCCCAACCCTCCCCCCATTGCCGCCCTCCCTCCCACAGTCTAGTTCACTGGGGGTTCAGTCTTAGCAGGACCCAGGGCTTCCCCTTCCACTGGTGCTCTTACTAGGATATTCATTGCTACCTATGAGGTCAGAGTCCAGGGTCAGTCCATGTATAGTCTTTAGGTAGTGGCTTAGTCCCTGAAGCTCTGGTTGCTTGGCACTGTTGTACTTTTGGGGTCTCGAGCCCCTTCAAGCTCTTCCAGTTCTTTCTCTGATTCCTTCAATGGGGGTCCTATTCTCAGTTCAGTGGTTTGCTGCTGGCATTCGCCTCTGTATTTGCTGTATTCTGGCTGTGTCTCTCAGGAGCGATCTACATCCGGCTCCTCTCAGTCTGCACTTCTTTGCTTCATCCATCTTGTCTAATTGGGTGGCTGTATATGTATGGGCCACGTGTGGGGCAGGTTCTGATTGGGTGTTCCTTCAGTCTCTGTTTTAATCTTTGCCTCTCCCTTCCCTGCCAAGGGTATTCTTTTTCCTCATTTAAAGAAGGAGTGAAGCATTCACATTTTGATCATCCGTCTTGAGTTTCGTTTGTTCTAGGCATCTAGGGTAATTCAAGCATTTGGGCTAATAGCCACTTATCAATGAGTGCATACCATGTATGTCTTTCTGTGATTGGGTAACCTCACTCAGGATGATATTTTCCAGTTCCAACCATTTGCCTACGAATTTCATAAACTCGTTGTTTTTGATAGCTGAGTAATATTCCATTGTGTAGATGTACCACATTTTCTGTATCCATTCCTCTGTTGAAGGGCATCTGGGTACTTTCCATTTTCTGGCTATTATAAATAAGGCTGCGATGAACATAGTGGAGCACGTGTCTCTTTTATATGTTCAGGCATCTTTTGGGTATATGCCCAAGAGAGGTAAAGCTGGGTCCTCAGGCAGTTCAATGTCCAATTTTCTGAGGAACCTCCAGACTGATTTCCAGAATGGTTTTACCAGTCTGCAATCCCACCAACAATGGAGGAGTGTTCCTCTTTCTCCACATCCTCGCCAGCATCTGCTGTCACCTGAGTTTTTGATCTTAGCCATTCTCACTGGTGTGAGGTGAAATCTCAGGGTTGTTTTGATTTGCATTTCCCTTATGACTAAAGATGTTGAACATTTCTTTAGGTGTTTCTCAGCCATTCGGCATTCCTCAGCTGAGAATTCTTTGTTTAGCTCTGAACCCCATTTTTTAATAGGGTTATTTGTTTCCCTGCGGTCTAACTTCTTGAGTTTTTTGTATATTTTGGATATAAGGCCTCTATCTGTTGTAGGATTGGTAAAGATCTTTTCCCAATCTGTTGGTTGCCGTTTTGTCCTAACCACAGTGTCCTTTGCCTTACAGAAGCTTTGCAGTTTTATGAGATCCCATTTGTCGATTCTTGATCTTAGAGCGTAAGCCATTGGTGTTTTGTTCAGGAAATTTTTTCCAGTGTGCATGGGACTTTTCTTTGACTCATTTTCAGGTTCTGCTCGCCAAGGGTAACACCACCAGCTTGAGTGGTGACCATCAAGGATAGGTTTCTTGGCCTTTATCTTTACCGTTTAAGATATTTGGCTCCTTTTTGGACCCTTCCTCTTTTTTCCATAGGAACACATTTTCAGTTAGGTTGTCTACTTCCTGCTGATGGAGCTAGAGACATTCTTTTAGTAGTTATTCTGGTTTTGTTTTCTTGTTTTTTTTTTTTATTTTGAAGTTTAAATATCTTTTAAATGGTGGGGTTTCCTCTGAGTTTTATTGAGATTCATTCAATTAAGAGAAAATATACAACCCTCAAGACTGGTTCCTCTTTGTCTATGAATCTGAATCTGTAGAGGAACCCACATGGCGCTGTGGAACCTTTAGACGACCTGGCAGATCTGCAAGACGTGACCTTAAAACTTCCTCAGGTTTTAATGAGAGATTCAGATACGCAAGTCATATAATCTGTAACCCGAGAGTATGTTCTATCTACCCCAGCTTTGATCTTTGGTCAAGACCATGTGTTCCTTTGAAAATGTGTTGATGCCTAGATGAGCAAGGAGGACAATCAGTTTTATTTCTAACTAGATAAGTATCTTGTTCTGGAGATAATGTGCCGTACTGCCTTGGAATTTGCTATATAGATAGTCTGGTCTTGATTTGCAATAGACTCCAGTGCTGCCTTTATACGTATGGCCCATTACAGCCAGCATGAAATTCTCTTATTTTTTCTGGTTCTATACTTAATCTTAGCACCTAAATGCAGCCAATTGTCACTTTCAAAAGTCCATTTTATTCCTTCAATAATATCCATCAATAATATCCATCAATAATATCCATCGATGCCAGTACTCTCTCAGCAGGTGTGTGTTCATTATGGCTCAAGCCATTGGTGGACACAGGATCATGGCGCTTCATAATCTGTTTCTTATCCTATTGCTTGAGTGACTTAGTTGCCCTTCAGAAGGCTTTTCCTCTGGCTGGGTGTAACTTCCTTATAGCTTGGGGATTTGAGGGTATCAGGGTTGTCAGATACTTTTGTTTGTTTCCATTGGAAAAAAACCATACAATATATTTTTATCCTGGTTTCTCCGCACCTGACTCCTTCCACATCCATCCCATCTTCCTTTCCAACTAACTCCATGCCCACTATTTCTTTCCTTACAAATAAAACAGACAGGCAAACAAACAAAAACACCATAAGTAAAAACACAAGAAACACACACACACACACACACACACACACACACACACACACGACTCATAAAAACACAACATCAGAAACCATAATATACAAACTAAAGACAACTAGGACAAAAAAATGCCCAAAGAAAGCAATATGAAAGAAAGAAACTACAAAAATACCACTGAGTTCATTTTGTTTGCCATCTACTGTTTGACATGAGGCTGCCTGTTAAGTGTGGCATATAAATATACCTACCAATGTTTTCTTTGTTAGTGGGAATCAATGGCAAATATCTTCTGGGTTAATGCTTGGAGCCCATGTCCACTTTACATAACCTTGAACTCCTGTAAAACAGGAAGTAGAACCTGCCAACACTTAAGGATGGACCATTCAATTCAGACTACCACACTTACATCCTTCTGGGAAATAGAACTTATAAGGCCATCCTCTACTCAAGATCCAAGGACATAGACATCATTTCTTGACAAGTGGACTGGCATAGATATTCACAGGCTGAAAGCCACTGTTTTATGTTAGCTATTTCTGGAAATTATATTTCACAAAGGGTGGTATTGTAAAGAAACTTGCGTCGTATTATTATTCGTTTTAGAATCTTCCTCTGTTTCTCTGAGTAAAAACCAAGTTCAGTTACAATGACTGGTATGCTTAGTGTCTCATTTATTTCCTTTTTTTCTTGGTTCACTGATTTACTAACACAGACAGCATTTCTGTTTATCAAACACCATTCTATGTTCCTGTTCTAGAACCTTTGAACTTGCTGTTATTTTATTTTTGCCTAGAATTCTCTGAGCCATGTGCACTCTCCTTTGCCTCCTCCTTTTTGGCTTGGACTTGAGCACCTCATTTGCATTGAAGCTTTTTGTTGTCACCAGTCTTCAAGTTACATGTCCAAAAATAGCCCCTACCTCATACCTTCTCTACATCTCTGTTGTTGTCTAATATAACCAAATTTATAATATTTCATCTGAAACTCATAGGGGCAAATATGATTAGAAATACAGGACTGATTTCTAGGTTTTGAAAAGTTCAACAATATCTGATGTTGCAAATGGCAACAATAAAATGTATCCTGATACCAATTCAAAAATGGACTAAATGTAGTTTATAGAGACATATATCTCTTCAATTCATGTTTGATTAATTGATACAGTACAGAGAAATTTTCAGTTTTCAAAGCTTTTCTTATGTTTGTCAAAAGGAACTCTGGACTTTTATAAGTTTGATTTAATGACTTGTGAACAATTCTCTTCTGTGTTTACAATGTAAACTATATTGGAACACGTATTTTTCATCGACACAGCTCTGTCATTTGTTGGTTCTGGCATTTGGTAGTTTCTATTTGAAACTTAATTCATGAATGAATGAATGATTTAATACTACTAAGGAATGTGAACAGGTTAAAAAAATAGTGAAGGTTAAATGAGCAGGTTAAAAAAACAGTCCTCAATAGGCAAAGACAAGAAGATGTTGAGTTTAAGGCCAGACTGGGCTACATTTTAAGTCCTTGTTTTAAAAAACCATTCAACAACCATCCTCCCAACCAAACATTCAACCAGCCAAACTAATAATGTAAAACTAGTGGGAGAAAGAAAGAAGAGTGTTGACATTGACATCTTAGTTATCCATTCAGTTGCCAGGTCAGTAATGTTGAGTTCCTAGAATATATGGGCTGTATTTTCAACACTTGACAAGTTTTAAGTCAGTAGGAGGCATGAGACTAGAGTATTGGGTATTAATCCTGGCAGATAGGAAAATTAAAGGTGCCAGGGACAGATCTTGGTTGTACATAAAACAAGAAAAGGAGATACTAATTTTGGAATCTCAAGACTGTAATAACAGTGGACTACATAGTTGAAAGTATTAGTCATTTGGAGTACTGGCCTATAGATCAGATGACTAAGCACATAACCTGTAAGTTAGCAAGTAAAATGTTATCAGTTGTGGTCAGTTATGAGACTGTAATCCAGGAGGCAGGTAACATAACAGTGGATTGTCACAGAACTGGTTACCCTGGGAGAAGCAATGCTCAGGGAAGAGTTCAGGAAAGCCTTGGTCTGTTCCAAGGTCTTCAAGAAAGAAGGTGAAACATCATATATTTTTGCTTGCATGTCAAACTTGCTCTGCCTGCTGTCTTCTGAAACACTTTTCTGTGTACCTTATGCCCATTTTCACATGTGTGTCTTTGAAAAGTCAGTTTCCATAAGAAGGTTTCTATGCAAAATCAAACTTTATCCCAGTCTCCTGTCTTGCTCCTAGAAATTTGCCTCCGTTCTACCTTTGTGAACACACCAAACAATTTCAGCACTTGGTAGGTGGAGGA
Organism: Rattus norvegicus; assembly: GCF_021556685.1. Lineage (NCBI taxonomy): Eukaryota > Metazoa > Chordata > Mammalia > Rodentia > Muridae > Rattus > Rattus norvegicus. The sequence goes on from NC_141552.1 coordinate 40,803,772, forward strand.
AATAAGATGCTGAGTTTAAGGTCAGTCAACCTGGGCTACCTTGGTAAGACCTTGTCTCCACAAGCCAGCCAGCCAGATAGCCAGCCAACTAACCAACCAACCAACCAACCAACCAACCAACCAACCAACCAACCGATCAACCAACTGGACACATGCATCACAAATATAAAAATAACTGGGGAAAGAAAGAAGAGCAATTTCAAGGATAATGGACTTATTATTGTACATTAAATTGTATATTATTTATTAGTTGAACTGTTTGGTTCAGAACAGTATATATGGTAAAAAGCTCTAGTAATACCCAGTTTAATGGAAACATATTCATGAAGCTTCTCCCGCATGGAAAATACTCAGAGGTGCAGTAATGTCAGAGAGCTGACACTGGGGAAACAGTGAATCCTTGTACGCCTGCCACCTTGCCTACAAGATGATGGAGCTTTACAAATGTTATTTGTGTTACCTCTAAGCTACCCCTTGTTGCTGAGTGTTAAGAAAACCAAGTGTCTGAGAAAACAAGTTTAGCTAGTTTTGATCAGTATGGATTATTCCTGGTCAGCTCACACAGCTTTTGAGAATTCTTCTCAGTGAACTCCTTATTTTTAAGAGCAAGATGTGAACTGAAATCTCCTAGGACCCAGGATGCAGACAGAATACTTGGATTCATTATTATAAATGTGAATGTTTTAGAATACAAAATACATAATAGAACCAACCCAGGGCTGTTTAAAATTTTATGCCACTTTTTACTATAGAATGGGTAATTTTACAATTACAAAGAAAATACTTTCATAAATGAAAGGAAATTGAAATATGCCAAGCCCTAATCTCCAAATTCATTCAAACAGGCCTCTTTTTGTTTTCTTAATGCTCCTTGCCAAGTATTTTAGATACAATTCAACAGAAGAGGATAAGGGAAGTTTACAAAACTAGGTATACTGTTGACATGCAATTTATCCAGTGCCCCTTCTCACAAGAATACAAAAGATCAAATATATATAATCTTAGAGTTGTAATGTCACAGTGTGAGTCTGATGATCATTTATTAATCTATATTTTATAGTTTTAGATGTTAACTCTTGTAAAGCAATGCCCTAGTGCTTGTGAAGAAACATGGGATAGTATTTTTGCTGAAGTCTTGTTTGACCTGCCGTGAATGTTCTTATCTTACTAACCTTGGCCTTTCTCACTGTTATTTACCAAAAGTTCTTCCAAGCCATGGATTTTAGTTCTGGAAGACTGGTACCAGGGCAGTTCTGCTGAAGAATAGCGGCTGTTTACTGGTCACTCTCTTTGTACATGCTTCTCTGCCAAGAAGTGATCATGAGAGTCTCCAGAGATGTATTATCTAATGGTGCGGTTAGCAGCTGTCTATTTAGAGTTGAGTATCTTGGGTGTAGAATGACTGACTTTAAGCACATTATGTTCTTTCACAGGCAGACATCAGGACATGCCGCTCTCGTTGAGAATATACTGTTTCATCCAGCATCACCTTCTCCTGTGTGTCTGGTCTTTATTCCTGACACATATAAGATCCATTGGTCTTTAGACTACCTAGGCGATAGTTCTATAAACCTCCAAACTGGGTTGTTTATCTTTCATTCTTAAGTCTATTTGGTAAATATTTCTATATATTTCTTTCTCTGTGGAGTGCTAAAAACTTCAACTTAATCAACTCTCCAAACTCATGAGACTAATTTCAGATTTATTAACTGAATATATGTTGAATAATGGTGCCTGATTACTGATAACTTAACTTGAATGGCCTGCTCAGGGCTGTCAGTTAGAAAGCGGTAGAAATGGGGTTTGAACTCGGGTCTCAGTTTAGATTCTGCATTTTTCATATGAAGACTATTATTTGCTAGTAGTTCTTGCTGGTAACAATCAGTAGCAAGTATAAAAATGCACATAAAAGATATAAAATTCCATACTTTATAAATGAAAGCATCTAAAACAACAAATTACTAAAACTTACTAGAGAGTTCAGCATGTTTACCAGAGATATGTAAAATTATGACAGTTTTCAAAAGTAAATTATCATTAGCTAGCATAATACATTAGTAAAACAGATCATACTACCTACCCAAGCAGGGACACAACAATTTGTTTTGACAAATTTTGGTTTATTTGGGGATTGAATAGATGGCTCAGAGCCAGAAAAGGTTTAAGTACATTTTTAGTAATAAAAAAAAAATCTGAGGTCTAGCTCCAAAGGGGGTAAGGATGAATGTGACCCACAATTAGAGAACCGTATGCATTGAAAAAGTATAATAGATATTGAATTTACTACAGAAATGTGAAAGAAATATCTTGGGACATGATGAGGATAGAACATTGGTTTTGCCTTAAAGGAAGTGCCAAAGACAATTAATTATCTGAGTCTGTTTAGACAGGATACTTATGGTGTGCCAGATAGTGCTGTTAGCACAAGTGTCAAGGAGGAAGTGGGATAAGAGCTATCAAGGGTTAGAACGAGGAGAATTACTCTGGAGCAGTAGTGGGTTCTGATCCTTAAGCTCACTGTCTGCAAACAGTAAGTTGGACCCACAGCTGTGCAGTAGCATTTTGAATCATAGTAGTGATGCTGTAGACCAGTAAATTCTAAGATGTAAAACAGGAACTCAAAACTACTAACAAGTACACCTTTATATATAATCAGTCCACATGGAGTTGCAAGACTAACCGTCATAATTAGATCAAGTTAGAACAAGTTGTTTTCATCTTGGAACTGAAGCTAATATGGGCAACTGGCAGAGTGCTCACCTCTTCTTGGTAGCCCAGTATACTTCCAGTGGATAACTAATATGTGTTGGGGAGGGGGTGTTGCATGTAGCTTTTCCTCCCTTGTCTGAGCTCTGGGAATGAGCAACACTACCAGCCCTCACCCACTTCCCTAGAATCCAGGGGTAAAAGATACACACAGAGGTCACTCATTTTCAACTTGCCTTTTGGCACAATTGCTGAGCACTATCTCTCCCACCTGGAAAAGCGTGCCCTTATTAATATTATTATCTCTGAACCTCCCACCTCCCCTAAACTTTAGTGGCTCAGATACATCTAGTTCCTGCCAAACACCCCTGACCACTTGCCTATAGGCATGGCCATAGACCACTGCTCCTTCTGAGACCTCACATGGACGCTTAGCTTTTCTTTCTCCAAAGCATGGAGAATTCTCTTCCTCTCTTGTATCTGTCTCTTTTGCTCCAGGAACCCAGAAGTCCTGTCTGTTCCTTCCCCCTAGCAATTAGTCCATGGCTTCTTTACTGATAGATCAAGAACCAATTGGGGAACAGGACCTTAGCATCAGACTTGCCCCTATGGGGGTGGGGTTCCAAAATACATTGTGGAACCCAAACTTCATCTCGCTGTGTAAATCTAGAGAGTCCATTTAATTTCTGTGTGTTTTCTTTTCTGAAAAATTAAGATGATTAGACTAAATTCTGGGGCTGCTAAATCTGATCATCTGAAGAAAAGGACTTGGCAATATATGCTGTGTTAGTCAACTGTGACCTAAGATATGGTACTTCAACACTGAATTAGTGTCACTTCCAATATAATTTCTGCATTTCAAAGACCAGTTGTTCAAGGTCATGAAGCTATTTGAAGACAGAACTAAAATATGCATTCATGTTTTTTGGCTTCCCATTCCTTTCATAATTCTAATAAAGTTGACGAGGATCCAGATTTTATCAAAATTATTCATCTTCAGTGTGATACAAGATACTGTTGTTTTAGTAATTTAACAGGAACACAGTAACATGCATGAAAGTAGAATGATAGAAGATGGCGAGTCCTCTACTATTGTTCAGACAACATCCCACAGACAGAGATTCTGCCTCTGTAGAAACAAATTCTTGTCAGCAAATGTTAGGGGTGTACTGAATGCTTCTCCCCTAGAAGGCTATGGCCTATGCTTACATGGAGATGATTTATGTTATGTTTTATGTGGGATATGTATTCTATAAGACTGTAATATACTTTTTATTGTTGGTGTTACTATGACAAACAGTGCAGGCGGAAAAGTAGGAATAATTTACTTTGATTCACAGTTTAGGTTAAAGTCCATGATTGGATGGCTGCAGTGTCACTCAGCCTATTGTGAGGTAGCGCATGATAGAAACAACTCAGACAGCAAGGGTTTAAATCAGGGTGCTAGGGGGCAGATAGCACAATATAAGGGGAAGGGAGCAAATCATCTTTCCAGGGCATTCCCTTAATCACCCTCTTCTAACTAGGACTCAGCCCTACCACCTCTGCACAACCTTTTCAAATACTGATACTAATAGAATAATTCATTTCTGAAGCCAGGACCTCCATGATTCAAGTACTTCCCCCAAACTCTGCCTCCAAACACCATTTGCACAGGGGACCACACCTAGATCATGTGAGTCTTTTGGGATACTTTAAGTTCTAATTTATAGCAAAGCCTTTTACGGTGTCTTTGTTCTCAACATGTGTGTTTTAAAGAATCCCCTTTTCAGTAATTTACTCGGGTAGCCTGGCAACCTTCCATATGTAGAGAGAGATTGTCCTGATGCAAGAAGCAAGTTAATCAATGTCTATCTGCCAGATTCTTTAGTTCCTCCCTCAACAAGTCGAATCTTAAGAGCTTAATCTCATGAGGAATGGCCCGGGATTTGCTGATGTCTAGGAAACCTGCTTTCTTGATACTGCATCTGAAGAGGATGAGAGAAGTGATATAAATCAGAGAGGAAAAAAATAAAGATTAACAAGGTAAAAGTGACCTTCCTTAGTAGTGGCTCAATCGATACTACTTTACCAGAGTAAGAATTGGCCTTCTGATAACTACTTGAACGAGTAGTAGTTGATGAGATCAATGGAAAAATGATATAAATTAAGTCCCTTGTGTTGGGGGCCAGGGCTCTACTGGCTCTCCCTGACAGAATTACACATAACCCCTATAGAAGAAAAAAACAAGGAGAACAGAGAGTGGGCATACTATCTGCTGACCAGGGTAAGGAGAGGAAAAGCAGTAGTCACATTCATTGCCCAGAAGCTCTGAAGTCTATTGTGCCAACTGGCAAATAAACTTGGTTAATAGCAATGTCCTGACTCTTAGCATTTCAGCGAGCTGCTGGCTTGGTGCTGGAAGCTTTGCTCCCTTCTCAGGAATGGTCTATCCAGCAATGCTGTAGACAAATGATGCCTGGGATCACTCCAGGAATCTGTTGCTACTCTGTTGATTGAGATAGACAGTGTAAATCATTCTCTAGGTTGCACAAAAGGCCAAGTTTTCAAGCTAAGTGTTGTCTGAGGTCTCGTAAGCAAGAATAATTAAAGCAAAGAAGAATGGCAGTCACTGCCAGTGAGATTGTCTGTTGACAGAGTAGACCCCAAGGGATTTTGTGGTCACCAGTATTCAACAACATAATGACTTTGTCCTGGATTGCTTTGTTCTATGGTGCTGTCCCTCAGGACTGTGGCAGTCATGCAGGAGGCAATAGAAATCTTTGAATCTGGTCATTTGCCAGAAAGAGATGAGCTGTGCCAGTAGGCTGCCGTTTCTTCTGACGGGATGTTATCAGCAGGTGATAGCAGGTACAGTCATTACAGCTGTCATGCAATACTTCCAGGGACAAACAGATGGGGTGTGTCTTCTGTGGCAGTTCTGAGTGATCCCGCTATGATTGGAATCAGCGTGACTGCTATAAATCAGAGCACGCACTTTATTAGTTAAATATCTCTAGCGGCAGTTCTGGAAAATTCTTCCGTGGTGATTTGCTGATTTCTATAATGAAGAAGACATTTTTATATGGATCTTTTTATATAAATGCCACAAGGAATCAAAAGCACAGCCTTTATTATACATGCACACCTGAGGACCTTTTTGTGTGTATTACATTTCTCTGGACTGGAGGGAGGTAGCTTATCTTTAACAGCCAATCCCCAAAGTTCAGGAAATAGCTTTCCATATCTATTTCCACAATTTAAAAGTGGTATACATGCACAATACTTTATCATGTAAAGATAGCATGGAGAAGGAATGAAGAAGCACAGAAGTGACTTCTACTATTAAAGTCAAGCCTTGCTAGACTATTTGGTGCTGTAACCTACAGATAAACAAGCTATGGATTGGCCTATGGGATGGAAGGAAAATATATATTCCTGAGGAGCAAAGACTACAGAGCTTCTTTCCTGCCCCCATTTCTTTCCACCAACTTAGCCAGATTCCTCTAACATTCTTCTCTACTCTCTTTCTCCCACCTATGCAGTCCCTGTGTTATTTGAAACTTATCTCGAAACTTTCCACCTTTTAAAACCTCACCCTTCTGTTCTGCTGTGAGGCTTTGCCCATCTCCTCAAGATCTTTGACAGCATTTTTTGAGTATTTTAAAACCCTATCAAGAGGTGTGTCATCTCAAGTAGACCATTGTCATTTCAGGTACAGATGTCCTGGCTCCCATTCTTAGATCTGACAAACAGTTACGTCACAGTCCACCAATCACCAGTAGCAGTAAACGAGTCAAATATAAACATAAACTTATAATGTAAATACAACGGTAGTTTTGAATCTCCTCTGTGTGTCATGGCCTGTTTTATGCAGCTCACACGCGTGAGCCACTGAATTGCACAATCATCTCGTGAGGTAGGTGTTACCACTTTCGCAATTCCAAGAGTGAAAATGTCTTGAGTTAGCTCACACACACTGTGGTATTGCTAGGTGGTAGCTAAGTCATATTTCAAAATTGCATGTGCTTCAGCTTTGCAGCATTGGCTCCAGAGAGGAAGTGGATTTCTGGTTTTGTTCTTTTTTACTTCATTTACTCTCAGATGGTCACGTAGGGTTTGTGGCTACCGTGCGGAGCTTGACGGCAGAGCTCTGAATATTTTCAAGATGCGGACCACATAGAAAATACATTCGAAGAAAGTATTCGCCCTTCACAGTTTGTAGAGTTTTTTTTTTCCTAACACAAGCAAAACAAAGGTATTGACTTGGTTACAGCGTTAAGAGTGGTGGTAATTCAGTTAAATATATTTCTCATCTCCTTTGAATGAGATGTGTTAGGATTTCAGAGTGCTAAATGACATAGCCACGGTCTTACCGAGCACCACCTAGCCTAAGAACCTTTATACAAGATAATATAGATCTATTTCAAATTGTTTGATTAATTAACGAAAGTAACTAAACCTCCCCTAATACTTTGAACATTCACTATTATTTTCTCACCTTTAATGCTCGAATCCGTAGATGCATTTTTTTTGGGGGGGTTCTTTTTTTCGGAGCTGGGGACCGAACCCAGGGCCTTGCGCTTCCTAGGTAAGCGCTCTACCACTGAGCTAAATCCCCAGCCCCCCCCCCCCCCGTAGATGCATTTAAATTGCAGTTTTAAACTTCAAACGCTACAAGGTGTTTTCTAGGCCTTTTGGTGGGGGTGTTGTCTATTTTCCCCCTATTTTTAATTTTTACTACTTTCTCTACTTTGTATGTAGGGACCGCTGTCTTACGCCCGAGTCTCCCTAATCAAAGCCAGGCCTGTAGATCAGTAGGGGAAACACTACTCAGTCCATGTAGTGTGTCTAGCTCCCTTCTGATTCTAACTGCCTCAAGCTGGAGACTGAGGAGAGAGTAGGCTAAGAGGCTGAATTTCTCCTGGACCAGCTAAGGAGGATTGAAGACTTCTGGATGCAGGGAGGATCGTGGTTAGGGATGCTTCTCCTGGAGAGGTGTGGGTTCTCCTTAACAGTGCTTCTGCACTGGCCTATGGTGGGTGGTGGGCTGAACTTCTTATTTTCAATTCCCTTTCTTGGTCTTGTGGCTCATCAGGTCCGACTGTGTTGGGTTCCTTGTGGTTGTTAGATTTTTGTCAGCTTGCTAGAAGCCAGTATCATCTGGGAAGAGGGAACCCCTGTTAAGAAAATGTCCCACCAGAGTCCCCATAGCAGCATCTTCTTTACTAAGGATCGATGTGCCACTGTTGGTGGTGCCAGCCCTGGGCAGCTTGTCTGGGTGGTATAAAAAGGCAGCTGAGGTGGAGAACAGGCCAGTTAACAGTTTTCCTCCATGGCCTCTGTTTTGTTCCTGCCCTAACTTCCCTTCACAGTGTACTGTAAACTGAGGGCTGAATTAAACCCTTTCCAATCCTAGTTGCTTTTGCCTCTGGTCTGTATCCCAGCAACGGAAACCACAGTAGGACATCAGTGAGGACACACAAGGTTTTGTTGAGAAGCATTGGAAGCAAAGCCTTCATTCTTCCTGTTATTTTATTCCGTTCTACGGGTATAGTTAAGGGCACATCAATGTTCCTGGCCTGTGGGGACGTGCTATAATGTGTATGAGTCAGCTGTGGCTATTCTAACAGAATTCTCGAGTCTGACTGGTTTAAATGGGAAGAATTTGTCTCTTACAATTCTGGAGGCTGGGGATTTTAGGACTAAGAATCCAGCTGAATTGTGTTCCGGTGAGAGATGATTTTCCTGCTACAGCGATGGCTATTATCTTGCCGCGTTCTTACATGGTAGGAGAAAAAGGGAAGAAGGGGAGAGGGTGTCTGGGGAAGAGAAGGACAGGGAGAAGCTAGCTACTCGGGAGAGCACTAATCCTCTGGGAGGGACGCCCTCGAATGGGGCCTCCAGTCTTTGACTTTCCCTCTCCTCCTGGCACCCACTCTTCCTCATGTGGACTAGAGAGGAATTCTGGGAGTGGGCTGCTGATGCTAACTGAGTAGCAGAGCTCTCCTCGCTATCAATTAGTCTTGGAGCTAAACTCAAAGCCTCTTAGAAAATCTCGCTTGGGAATTTTAGGCAACACAATGTTTCTGTTGCTTTTATTTTATTCAAAACTTCTAATATCCCAGAAATGATACAAAGAATTTATCCAAGGTAACATTAAAGCTAGAACTATGCCACCATTCCCATCGTTCATCCTTCTGTGATGTGCGTGAGATGTTTCTTATTTATTTTAAAATATAGAAAATATTATTTTACTCTTTGGAAAAGCAAAATGTGTGTATTTTTGAAAAGAAAAATAAGAGGTGGGCTATTTTAAGCTTCCCTAACAGTGTAACCAAACTTCTTAAAAGCAGACATACTTTGTAAATTATCATACACGTGCTCATGCACACGCACGCACACGCACCCACCCCCCATACACACACACTCTAAGTACCTGGGCGCAAAGTCTTAGAAGAAATGTATGCAATTAACTTTCATCATCTTGCTTAGATTTTGTAATTGTATATAAAGCCCACACTTATCTTTGACATTTCTATTGGCTTTGAATTATTATTAGAGCTACAATCAACATGGGTATCAATTATATTATATAATTATATATGGGGAACTGAAGACTTTAGGAATTATTTTGTGTGTGTTTCTCTAAAATTTTTAATTATAGAATTTTTCTTCCTTTGTGAGAACCCATTATAATTTTCTTTGTTATTGGATATTTTATTCATTTACATTTCAAATGTTTTCTCCTTTCCTGGTTTCCCCTCCAGAAACTCCCTATCCTATCCTCCCTCCCCCTGCTTCTATGAGGGTGCTTTCCCACCCACCTACTCACTCCTGCCTCCCTACACTGGGACATCGAGCCTTCACAGGACCTCTCCTCCCATTGATGTCCAACAAGGTCACCCTCTGCTACAATGCGGATGAAGCCATGGGTCACCCCATGTGTACTCTTCGATTGGTGGATTAGTCTCTGGAGGGGTCTGGTTGGTCAATATTGTTGTTCTTCCTATGGGGTTGCAAACCCTTCAATTCCTTCAGTTGTTTCTCTAACTCCTCCATTGGGAACCTTGTGTGCAGTCTAGTGGTTGGCTGTGAGTGCCCACCTCTGTATTTGTCAGGCTCGACAGAGCCTCTCAGGAGACAGCTATATCAGGCTCCTGTCAGCATGTACTTCTTGGCATCCACAACAGTGTCTGGGTCTGGTGTCTGTATATAGAATGGATCCCCAGGTGGGGCAGTCTTTGGATGGCCTTTCCTTTAGTCTCTGCTCCATACTTTGTCTCCATATTTCCTCACATGAGTATTTTGTTCCCCCTTCTAAGTAGGACTGAGACACTCACACTTTGGTCTTTCCTCTTGACCTTCATATGATCTGTAAGTTGTATCATGGGTATTTTGAGCTTTTTCCTAATGTCCACTTATGGGTAAGTGCACACCATGTGTGTTCTTTTGTGACTGGGTTACCTCACTCAGGATGATATTTTCTAGTTCCATCCATTTACCTATGAATTTCATGAAGTCACTGTTTTTAATAGCTGAATAGTACTCCATTATGTAAATGTATTACATTTTCTATATCCGTTCCTCTGTTGAAGGACATCTGGGTTGTTTCCAGCTTCTAGTTATTATAAATAAGGCTGCTATGAACATAGTGGAGCACGTGTCCTCATTATACGTTAGAACATCTTTTGGGTATATGCCCAGGAGTGGAGTTGAGTCCTTGGGTATTACTATGTCCAATTTTCTGAGGAACCACCGGACTGATTTCCAGAGTGTTTGTATCAGTATTTTATATAAACAATTCAGATCTAGTTTTTTAAAATTTCTCCTCACAAGTCTTTAACAGAATGAACAGGTCCATACTGAACCATAACTTTGAGGAAAAGAGTCAGTATGAATTTTATCTCTTTAAGTCTTGCCTTTTGCTCCTACAGAATCCACTTTGACATATGGCCCTCTGGCTCTTCAAAGCAGTGTTTGTTCATGGTCCATGCTGGCGAGGTCCTTAAGAACACAGAAGTCCATGTCAGCAGATAACCAGCCTACCGGAGGCCAAGTAAGCAAACTTTAAGAATCGTATCATACAATAATGTAATAATAATGTAATGAAATGTGACAAACAGTGAATAGGCCATGACAAGCAAGGTGCCATTCTTTACACTCAAGATTTAAGAAAATGAGGATGTTGGCTGAGAAGGAAATGCCAGACTTTACAAGCATTTGAGAGGACAGAGAGTATGCCATGTAACAGAGGTGGCTGCTTTCTTTTACCCAGAGTCAGATCAGAAATATTTTAGGCCATTTGATTTATAGGTTCTCTGTCCTGACTAGTTGTCTCTTATCACATGGGTGGGTAGGAACCTTGGTCATCGATGGCCATGACTGTCCCCAGCAGAACTTTAGTCCCAAACCAGGTGGTTCCAGCATCCATGTTGAATCAATCTTGTCCATCCCTTTCTGCTCTGCTATTAGGTAATCTGAAGGAGTAGGATACTTGGTGCTTCACATGAAAGTAATTCCGAGATCCCTTTTTCCAGTGTGTACATTAGTGCAAACGGATTAGAAAATGGCCCAGGTCTGATTGTTCGATGAACAATTGCAACATTTGCAAACTCTTTGCAAACACTATCTGGACACATTCAGTGTGGCGAGCTAAGGAAAAGAAAATCAAAAAACAAAACAAATTCCCAGAAATCTAGGCTCTGGTGTCTTATTGGAACATGTGTATCTTTCATTATTATTCTGAGTTATAACTTCTGTGTGACCTTCAGACAAAATTCTGTATGTAGTGTGTGGTCAGACCAAGATTGAGAGTGATAAGAGGTTTTAGAAGAATAACATTACAAGAACCTAGAATGAGAAGGTAATTCCTGTCTTCCTCAGTCACTTTCGTTGTTAGAAAATTATAAAGATAATAAAAATCGAAAGGAAAAGTGTGAAGAACAGGCCCTGGGCATTGATTAACTATAAACGGAAATTTACTCGGTGATTTCCCAGGCTTTCTTGAAAGGAAGCTGGTTCCTAGAAATCTTGTGGCAAATGCCCTGAATGCAAGAATCAACTTGGGCTTAGCCTTTCAGATACACAATTTTAGGGATTGTGTCCATGGGGCTCAAGGAAGACATGGAGCAGTATCCTGAATGTCGTAGTTACAGAAGTTGAGGCATTTTTAGCAAAAACACTGTAGCTCCAGATTACCTTGTTTCTGTAAGATGGTGATGAAAATAAACAGCCGTCGTGTTTTTTAAAATTCCATGTGATAAACTACAGGACTAATAAGTTATGGTGGCAGAGTTTTCTTTGAAGTTTGTTTTTTTCTGCACCTGAAGGATGTAAGAAACTTAAACAGGACATGCCCTACCCTGTAGTAACCAGTAACGAATAAGGCTCCTGAAGTCTGTCATATCCTTTATGGATTTATTTTTTCAACTCTTCTGGATTCCCTAAATAATTGCATTCTGGCTTCCTTTGTTTGAAAACAGCTCGTTCAACTGGCTTTACAATGAGGGCCAAAAATAGCTCTTCCATTGGATGTGAGGGAAGGCTGGAAAATTAGGCTGAGTAGAATTAGGGACTTCAGGAATCTCTTAATTTGCATCTAAAATGCAGACAATTAGTAAAATTTGCCAATTAGTGACCCTTGATCTTTACTATCCTAAGGACCCAAGGAAACACAATTTGAACAGGATATTTTTTTGCCACCAAGGGAGCTTTCCTTTTGGACACTCAATTGAGAATCTTCATAGGCTCTACAGTCAAGAGCCCTGGGCTGCAGTGACAGTCTTGTTGGCCCACTCACCTGTACCCTTCTTCATGCTCTCTACTTCTCACACCCTGAAAATAAATGTTTCTATAACAACAATTTTGTTTATGTGATATGTATATACAGGGTCTGTAGGCTTATAGTTTTTGAAACCTCTTTTAATAAGGGTTCTTCAGTGCTTCAACCTCCCTTCTAACTCACCTCCCACCAGAGGTGGTGGGAAAAGGAGGGTTAAGAGGAAACAGGGGCTGTAGATCTGTTTACAAATAGTTCTTTGGGCCATACCAGTCTTCGTTGTCAGGACATCAGCAGTTCAGTCTACGAGCAAAACACCCACATGAATCAGCACCAGCAGTTTGATCCAAAAGAAATCTCAAGGCTCTGACAAATGGCCCAAGTCCACTGAGGCAGCAAGAAGCTGCCAGAATATCACAACAAGTTCTTTGATGAGTTATTCTCTGAAGTCACCACAAGCTTCTTGATACAAGGTGGACCAATACAAGAGCGTCATCATGAAGACTAACAAGGCAGAGCAAAGTCAATGCCAGAGCCTTCTCTCACTGTCTGTTGGGTCCTATTTATATTCTACCTAAACATCACATGTCCTCGCTCATGTGTCTGCTTCTGCAAAACATCCTTTCACCTGTCTGCCCCAGCAAAACATCATATGACATAACTGAATTTCCAAAGGAACCAGAAATTTCCATGCCAGGGGTCTCTCCTGAATGCATTTGCATGTTAAGCCTTCTCCCTTTGTATTTCAGCTAGTGCCATAACCTTTAGGCTCTGGTTGTTCTGATACCCATGTCAAACACTATTTGGTTAAAACTCTTAATTATATTTCTCATCCTACTGATTAACAAAATAATATGTGTTCACTATAGTAAGAGTAAAGCCTACTGAAGAGTGTCAACTGGGAGACATATTACCAGTTATGTAATGACTAACAGGAAATTCATTACTTGATTCTTCTTAGAGGTAGTTTTCTACATATACTATATAAAAAAGAATGAAAAATCTGCTTTGTATCTTTGTGTACTTAACAGCAAATCATGGCATTTTCTCAATGGCATTACAGATGTAACCATTATCATAATATGCATAGTAATGCAGTTTAAATTGATATTAAACTCCATCATCAATTTCCTTAATTTGGGTAGATATTGGAATTATTCAACAGAATGCATTTCTTTTGTGTCTGACTCTGTTCATATTTCTAACAGTTTTGTTAGAAAAAAAATTTTGGAGGCTGGGTAGATTACTCAGGCTTCTTTAGAGAAACAGAACCAAAAGCATATGCTATTACAAACAGGGGCTTATTGAGCTGACTCAGAAGGTCCCAGAGACTGAGAAATCCTGTAGTGCCTGCTTGCAGGGTAGAGAGCTAAATCTGCTGAGACTGGAAAATCTAGAAGCCTCAGAGTGATAGAGGGGTGGAGGAGCAGCCCTGGTCTAAGACCAGGGACCTACAGAGCCTCTGATGCAAGTCTAAGGTCAATAATTAAAGAGCCTGGAGGCTTATGTCAACAGGCCACAGCAACAGATAATTGAACTTGGCCAGGAAGGGAAGGCATGATTGAAGACTGACTTCCCACTTCTACTTGGATGGTTTATTTTGCTCATGGCCACTCCCATCCCTTGGGATTCTTATCTTCCCTGCTCGTTCATGTAGGAAGCAGTCTCCCAGATTCCACTCCACAGACATCCCCTGAAGAATGGGTTACCAGTTTTCTAGGCATCTTCTCTATTCAACCAAGCTGACAGCCACGGTAGCCATCGCAGATGTCAGAACTTGCGGGTATTATTATAGAAAATATGTGAACACTGACATTGATCATCTCTGTGAGTTCTCCTAACATTGCCACCCAACCAATGCTGACATTCCAGGAGCTCTTCTGCTTCCACAAGAAAGATGGCAACAGTTGATGTCAAGTGTAAATATCTTTCTGGAAAATGTAGGCATAATTTTTTTTGTGTGCACTGTATAAAGGTTATTCGTGTGTTATTCAAATGTTGATTTCTATGCTCTCATGTCTGTTTTTAATCCAGACATGGCTTTGTTATGCTTATTCTTAAAAGCTCTGGTCTCAAATTTGTATAAGCATTGCTCCTCATGCATTTTCTGCCTTGCCAGTAAAAGCCAATGAGCCAATACAGAGCTTTAGAGAGAATAAGGTGGAGTGGAGAATAGGAGGGGTGGAGAACGAACCAGAAAGTGAGGGAGGCAACCTTGAGGAGAGGTTGGTGAAAACATCAGGAGAAGAGAGCTGAATCAGAAAGGACAAAGAAATGGAAATAAAATGAGAATGTTGTCTGGGAGGGAGCCTGACTAGCTTGGAGGTTTGGATGGAGCAGTGATTGCGCAGTATTTAACTCAAGGCAATTTTAATATATCTTAGTCTCTTTGTATGGTTATTGGGAAACTAGCAAAGGTAAAGAAATACAGTTGTTTTGATTAATATACTACTTACATTTATATTAAAACAAGCCATTTTACAGGAAAACATTCAGAGAATAAAGAGGTTGGACCTGGTGACAATGGCTGGCCTTGGGAGGTGGGGACACTCATAAATAATTCTATAGCATAGCTCAAGGAATGTAAGAGATACTGTGAAATCCAGTCTTTGTAGACCAAGCAACTGAGGCTAACAATCTTTGTGTGGGAACCTCTCCTGGGATAGAAGGGTGTGGAGGAAACCTACTGCTAACAGTGAACCACTGTCAACTGAGTATTCCGAGAGGCAGCATCCCCTGCTGACTGAGAAATTGATCCAAGCATTAACACCTGCTGGAAGAAGCAGAGAAGGTTGTGCATGGTCTGGGAATCCCAGAGTTCATCTACAAACAAAGAGGTAAAGGCATGGGAAGGAACTGGCATGTCTCTTGGTGGCATGGTCTCACAATGAAGCTGGAGTTGACAGAACTGTACCCAAGTGCCAGTGAACTTCACCACATCCATACAAACAGGCAGATTCAGGCAAACTGTCTGAATTGTTTCCTTTTTCCCATGGAAACTTAAAATGTTGCAGCTTGCATCTGGCCCACAAGGCAGAAGTTACCAGGCCTTTCTTCCCCTTTCTTTGTCTATGAGTAACTTCTTACAGAGCGTCTTGCTTGCCTTTCTGCACTGAAATGTTTACTCTGCAGCCCTTCCCTGAACTGACTTTCCTGTTTCCTCTTATTTTCCCAGTCTAAAATCGCTAGCTTTCCTGGAAAGTACTTTACGTAAATACTCCCGTGTTTAAAGATAACATCATGTTGCCTTTATTCTTCCAATGCATCTTGGGACTTGTATGCTGTTCCACAGACTAGTTAAACCCGTGTTGCTTCATTTTTGAGCAATTGAAAAGTTCGTATACAATTTTTTTCTTTGCTTTCTTTCACAGCCAGGGTTTTTGTCAATTTACTATTGTAATGGCTTTCTTGATGGCACAACATATGGTCAATTTTGGTAATGTTCCAGGAGGACTTGGACCTGGGGTGAGTTGTGTCATTGTTAATGAGCGGTGCCGTTGTTGAATGCTGTGAACCACTTGGATCAGCTGGACCAACTTTAGGAATTAGCCTTAGACCTATACCACATATGCTGAAATTTTCTTTTGCTTGGCGTTACATTAGATTTTAAAAGAAATGTTTAGGAAGTGTCTGTGGTGATAGTGCATTTGACTGCTTCTCCTTTTTATCCTAAAACTGTGATTTTTAAAACACACGCTTTGTATTGTTTTGCCTTCCCTGAACTGGCCTTCCCAAGCCAATGAAATGCTATACCTTCTTCCAAATAAGGCTATTTGAGCTAATGTTGGTTCATATTCATATTAATATTGTGGTAGATACCCTAGCATATTCATTTATGAACATAACTTCACAACACTTTAGTACATTAAAAAGAACCTTGATGTTCACTGAAAGAATAGTATGTTCAAATAAGATTCATCCTCAAAAATCAAAGCTTATTCTCTAAAAATAATTCATCATATCCAAAGGAAAATAATATGCAAAAACATATGGAAAAACTTAGTTGACAGAATACTCAATAGTCTTTACACGTGTTTAACAATAATGATTTCTCAGCGCGTGGAAGAAGGCTCAGTAGGGAAGGTCCTGATGCACAAAGGTGAGGATCCATGTTTGGACGGCCAGCACCTTTTATTTAAAGCTGGATCCAGTGACTCACATTGGCAGCTCCAGCACTGGACTGAGGACAAAGCCAGGCGAATCCTCAGAGCTCATTAACTCATCAACCTTGATGAAACCATGAGCTGCAGTCTCAGAGAGATACTGCTTCCCAAAATTCAGGTGGAGAACCATCAAAGGAAATGCTAGCTGTTGACCTCTGACCTCCCTGTACACACTCACACACTTGTATGTGTAGCTGCATGCCCACGTATGCCCACCCATAGGCACATTTACAGACAGCAGATACATATATGCTTGAATTCACACACAATAAGTAAGAGGTAGACATTTTATAAACATGGCATTTGTGTGCATATATACAAAGTTGTAGCCCACACAGCCTGGTATAACTAATGACAAAATGGTAGAGGCAGTTCTGATAAAGGTACAAATGAGGCAGTGTTGCTTAAACCTCAAGTGTCTTGGTGATGTTGGACCAGCTCAATGATCAATGCCGACATGACGTTAAGCTAGGACTCAAAAAACAGACTGAAGTAAAGCTCTTACATTTTGATGACTTGTACTTAGAAACTCCCCAAAGCATCTCATTGGAAAATTCCAACATCTAAAACAGGCATCTTTAAAAACATAAACCTGACTCATTGTATAAAACTCCCATTGGTTGGGAAAAAGAACAATATGGAGAAATTGAAAATGAAACTGATGAACTCTTAGGGTTGGAGGGGGACAGGTAGGGAATTTTTTTTTTATTAACTTGAGTATTTCTTATTTACATTTCGAGTGTTATTCCCTTTCCTGGTTTCCGGGCCAACATCCCCCTAACTCCTCCACCTCCCCTTCTTTATGGGTGTTCCCTTCCCCATCCTACCCCCATTGCCGCCCAACCCCCAACAGTCATGCTCACTGGGGGTTCAGTCTTAGCAGGACCCAGGGCTTCCCCTTCCACTGGTGGGAATTTTTTTCTCTGATGGAAATTGTGGGATTGTAGATAGAGAAGGATGGGTCCAAGATCAAGTGTGGGGAAAGAACTTGAATAGACATTTTGCATAAAAAGGAATATAAATGACCTTCCCGCTCATTAACAGATATTCAAGGACACACAAAATGCTACTTTTTCCTTAATATTTCTCAAAGAAATGTTGGATTGAAAGTCTATGTCCTAAACATCCTTGGATTCCACAGGGAGATTTTTCAGGATGGACAAGAAAAAGCACTACCTAATGACTCAGGGTAGAGCAGAACGCATTTGATGGGCAGGACTTGGAGGATGGCTTTATGAGTATCATTTTAGAGGACATTTCTCGTTTCTTTTTTTTTTGTTGTTCTTTTTTTCGGAGCTGGGGACCGAACCCAGGGCCTTGCGCCTCCTAGGCAAGCGCCCTACCACTGAGCTAAATCCCCAACCCCTTTCTCGTTTCTTTTATTCCTACTTTTTACCTCCTTCAGTTCAGAGGTGAAATGCCCTGGATAGCTCAAATATGCTCCCTATTTAGAGAGGCTGGCCAGGGACCCTGTTCTTCCTGCCCTTACCTTTTATATGCAAGGTTTGGAGGTGAGAACCATCGCTCCTCGCCTGTGTCTTCGGTCACATCCATACATGGCCTTTGCATGAATGGAAGGAGGATGGAAATGAGTAACTTTAAAATTTGCCTTTATTTGTTACAGTTAGTGTGGGTGTGTTGCACAAGTGTGGAGAGTGGAGAACAGTTTTTCAGGAATCATTTGTCCCTTTCCCCATGGGAGTTCCCAGCATGGGACTCAAGCCACTGGTCTTGGCAGGTTGCAAGTTGCTCTCCCCACTGAGCCATTCATTCCACTGCCCGACAAAGCTTTAGTTTTTGTCGACTTTGTAAAGTGTAAAGATGACATCACTCTGAACTACTGTAGAGACTGAGTCCATGGTGTATTCCTTGACTGTTTGCTTTTTCATACTTTGAAACTATCTGCCCAATGTCTTTTGCAATTAGAAATCGAAAGATACGAAAAAGTTCTTAATTTTTTATAATTGCGTCCTATATTAAGGAGCTATATGTTAGTATTTTTATTTTACTTTATAAACTCCATTAATCTTATAATTTTACTAAGTATTAATTTATAGAACTTAATGATATTTGTGTTATCAAATTTGCTCTTCTTCCCGTTTTGAATTAAACATACCAACTCTATAGCTCTAGCCAGAAATCAGACACGTTTTCCTCTGGACAGCTTTGTTTTAAAACTCTGCAGTTTGCATCTGTCACATGAAGTAAATCTGAAAAAGTAGATTGTTTCACGGGCTCTGCTGAGAGGGTCTGCTAACCTGCTACTTTGAGGAGCAGATTTCGAAAGTTTCCCAGACAGACTTACTTCAGCGCTCCTGAACCGCGTTCTTTTCCCAAATTAGCTGCGCTCTACCTGCTTCCCCTCTCTTCTTTTACTATTCAAGTAGTAAATGAATGTACCAGAGGATTATTTTCTAGATGAACTTAGGGACATGGGGTCAATTTCACTTCCTTAATCAGCTCTTGTATGCGGACTTTGCTTTCAATTTCATTTTTTAGAAAATAATTTGGGAAAATATGATATTTTTGAAATGTGTGGTATTTCCATTTCAGGGTTATGTCCACACCTGAAATTATCTAACTGCCTATCTGTCTTCCAGTCCACACTTGATTTCTCGATGGAATACCAATCTGTTCGTTATTGTAGTCATTCCTAAGATCAGTGTAATCTATTTCTCCTGCATAGTGCTGGGATATGGAATGATATGTAAGAAAGTTATTGGTTATGTAGTTTTTATTCATTATTGACATTCCCCCCAACCTATTATAGATGTTGGCACTTCAGTCCTAGTGGCACCTCTGGTGTTTGCTAAGCATTGTCAATGGCATAAATATAGAAGTCAAAGCTATCGTGTTTTCTCCTTGTAAGCAGTGGCGACTACATTTGTATAAACCTCTACGTGTTTAATATCGAACCAAGTGGAATTTAGATCCCAGATTTGCCCTTTTGTAGTTTTATTACAACCTCACACAAGCTTCCTGTGCTCTTAATTTTACTTGTAAAATGGAGACTCTTGTCGGATGTGCCTCATAAATGTCTTAGCACGTGACAGATCCAGAGTCTGCCACACAGTTTGCCTGGTACTTAACTTGTAGCAGAGACTTAAAAAGAAAAGCCCTAGTGTACGTATTATTACCTCATGAGATGGCTGTGTGCTTATCTCTGGGACAATGGAAAAGGAATGAGAGTGAGAGCAAGCCTGCCTGGAATATAGGTGGTGGCTCACTGTGAGGAGAAATCCTGTCTGTCCACCCCCGGTTTAACTTACTTCTGCTCCGTCCTCACATGCTACGTGTCTTTTAAAAGAGTATGCATTTTTTCCAGTAAGAAAGAAATGAAGAACAAGATGCTCTTCTGCTTTCAAGGGCTCTGTTTCTTCTGTTGGAGGAAGGAAGGGTGGAGTTGAATCAAACACTGAGCTTCTGAAACGTTAACCCTTTTCGTTCAATTCTTTTGTTATCAAGAGGGCTTGAAAATGTTAGTGTGTTTATTTTTCTCTTGTTCTTTTTTTTCTCTTCTTCTTAAAATGCATAGTACACAGTTAGAACACTCTTGGGGTTACTCAGATCTGCGTGGATATGTGGGAATATCTTCATCATCACCATCAACCCTTAATGAATTGAATCTCTTCATTTTAATTCTCTTGTACAACAGGCTATGTCAATATTCTCTAGTCTGGCATGGCTAACATTTTTATTATGGGACATTAAGCTCTGTCTATTGTCATAGTTAGTAAAGCTCACTTTACCAGATATATGATTTGAGCATGGAAAGATTGTAGAACAAACAAGTTCTCTTTATTAATCCATATTATATAGTTGTGTTGACAACGTTTCATAATTTTATTAGTGATTGCTTCTGCATTAATATCACATGAACCTAGAACATTTGAGTACCCCTGCTTTCCACACAGAGGGCTTTTGTGAGGACACACTGGGGCTCTCCTGAGCCCAGCTGTCTCCCATGCTGCCTGTCTCCGTTTTCTCTGACGTGCTGGGTTGAGCTTTCTTTAGGCAATCTTGAAACTGCTGCTCCAGTACAAACTCCTCAGCTTGCTTTCAAGTTCCCGGTGAGTGTTGGCGGAAACTTCTCTCTGTTTCCTGAGAGGAGGTTTGTGTCTCTTGACTCAGCCCTTCTTCACCTCACTAACTCTCACCCTTATTTCACTGTCACATTCAGTTGCTTCCAGACTGGGATGGCTTTCTTGCTGGTAATTCTGGATACAGAGTTCACTACAAATGCTGCTCAGGCCACTTCCAATGGGTGCCACCTCTGCGATAAGAGGTTAGTCCGTGCATGGTGGCTTCTGCTTTGTTTTTCTTTGTTGTCCCACTTTCCTGAAAAAAAAAACAACAACAACAAAACATCAGAATAGAAGTCATCCTCATACTGAGTCTTTACTGATAGGATTTCTTCTCTTTGTATGGAGAAACCAGATTTAGACCAAATTTCATGTCCAAGGTTACATTTTCGGGAAACCTACATAGTGGGGACTCTTAACATTGGAGATGACCCTGGCTTAATTCTAAAAGGAGGCTTCATGACTTTCTGTTGTGGTGCCATGATAGTTTGGACAATATTGCAGTAAGATGCCTGCTAGCCAGTTTTGTATCAACAAGCTAGGGCCATCTGAAAGGAAGGATCCTTGAAAGAATGCCACCATAAAATACGGCTGTAGGCAAGCCTGTAGGGCATTTTCTTTCTTTCTTTTATTGGGTGTTTTAATTTACATTTCAAATATCCCCTTTCCAGATTTCCTGTTCATAAAGCCCCTATCTTATCTCCCCCACCCACTGACTCACCCCTTCTCTCCTCCCCACCCTGACATTCCCCAACACTGGGTATCAAGCCTTGGCAGGACCAAGGACTTCTCCAATTGATGCCCAAGAAGGCCATCCTCTGCTACATATGCAGCTGAAGTCATGGGTCTGTCCATGTGTAATCGTTGGATGGTCGTTTAGTCCCTGGGAGCTCTGGTTGTTGTTCTTATGGGGTTGCAAACCCCTTCAGCTCCTTCAATTCTTTCTCCAACTCCTCCATTGAGGACCTCATTCTCAGTTCAGTGGTTTGCTGCTAGCATTTGCCTCTGTATTTGTCATACTCTGGCAGAGCCTCTCAGGAGACAGCTAGATCAGGCTTCTATCAGCATGCACTTCTTGGCTTCATCAATATTATCCAGGTTAAGTGGCTGTATATATGGGATGGATCCCCAGGCGGGGAAGTCTTTTGGATGGCCTTTTCTTCAGTATCTGCTCCACTCTTTGTCTCCATATCTCCTCCTATGAATATTTTTGTTCCCCTTTCTAAGGAGGACTGATGCATCTGCACTTTGGTCTTCCTTCTTGAGCTTCATGTGGTCCATGGATTGTATCTTTGGTAATCCAAAGGCTAATATCCACTTATCAGTGAGTGCATACCATGTGCTTTTTTTTGTGATTGGGTTACCTCACTCAGGATGATATTTTCTAGTTCCGTCCATTTGCCTATGAATTTCATGAAGTCATTGTTTTTAATAGCTGAGTAGTACTCCATTGTGTAATTGTACCACATTTTCTGTATTCATTTTCCATATGTGTTGAGGGACATCTGAGTTCTTTCCAGCTTCTGGTTATTATAAATAAGGCTGCTATGAACATGGAGCATGTGTCCTTGTTATATGTTGGAGCATCTTTTGGGTATATGCCCAGGAGTGGTATAGCTGAGTCCTCAGGTAGTACAATGTCCAATTTTCTGAGAAACTGCCAGACTGATTTCCAGAGTGGTTGTACTAGCTTGCAATCCCACCAACAATGGAGGACTGTTCTTCTTCCTCATCCTTTCCAGCATCTGCTGTCACCTGAGTTTTTGATCTTACCCATCCTGACTGGTGTGAGGTGGAATCTCAGGGTTATTTTGATTTGTATTTCCTTGATTACTAAGGATGTTGAACATTTCTTTAGGTGCTTCTCCGCCATTTGATATTCCTCAGTTGAGAATTCTTTTTTTTAGTTCTGTATCCCATTTTTAATAGGGTTATTTGATTCTCTGGAATCTATCTTCTTGAGTTCTTTGTATCTAGTGGATATTTGCCTTCTATCAGGGGAGGATTGGTAAAGATCTTTGCCCAATCTGTTGGTTGCCATTTTGTCCTAATGACAGTGTCTTTTGCCTTACAGAAGCTTTGCAATTTTATGAGGTCCCATTTGTTCATCCTTGATGTTAGAGCATAAGCCATTGGTATTCTGTTCAGGAAATTTTCCCCAGGGTCCATGTGTTCGAGATTCTTCCCCACTTCTAATAGTTTGAGTGTATCTGGTTTTATGTGGAAGTCCTTGATCCACTTGGACTTGAGCTTTGTACAGGGTGATAAAAACATTAATTTGCATTCTTTTACATGTTGACTGCCAGTCGAACCAGCATCATTTGTTGAAAATTCTCTTTTGTTTTGTCCTTCCCCCCCCCCCTCACTGGATGGCTTTAGCTCTTTTGTCAAAGATCGAGTGACCATAGGTGTGTGGGTTCATTTCTGGGTTTTCAATTGTATTTCATTGATCTACCTCTCTGTCTCTGTACCAATACCATACAGTTTTTTTTAAATCATGATTGCTCTGTAATACAGCTTGAGGTCAGGGATGGTCATTCCTCCAGAAGTTCTTTTATTGTTGAGGACAGTTTTTGCTATCCTGTGTTTTTTGTTATTCCAAATGAATATGCAAATTCCTCTTTCTAACTCTGTGAAGAATTGAGTTGGAATTTTGGTGGGGGTTGCATTGAATTTGTAGATTGCTTTTGGCAAGATGGCCATTTGTAAGACATTTTCTTAATTAGTGTTTGATTGCTGAGGGCCTGACCATTGTGGGAGGGTCCACTTCTGGTCTGCGGTTCTGGGCTCTATCAAAAAAACAGCCTGAGCAAGCCATGGAGAACAAGCCTTGGGGAGCAAGCCAGTAAGCAGCATTCCTTCATGGCCTCTGCATGAGCTCCTGTCTCCAGGTTCCTGCCCTGCGTGAATTCTTGTCCTAACTTTCTTCAGTGATATGCTGTGGTGTGGAAGTGTAAACAAAATGAATCCTTCCTTCCCCAAGTTGCCTGGGTTATGGTGTTTTGTCACAGCAGTTGTATAAGGCAATATGTAACTTCTTCGTACTTTATCTTCACTATATTTAACATGATGATACTGCTTCCTATCAGAGTTGCTGTGATACAAAAATTAATAACATATAAGAGATAAGAGGTCTTGATCATGCACACCTATTGTTCATGTCATCATTGATAGTGAAATACTCTTTTTTTATATTTGAAGTTACAAAATGTAAAGATGATATGGCTACATTGTTCTTATATCCAAAGTGAAGGGGCACAAGTGTCTTCCTATTGGAAGCAAAATGGAAACGAAGCTGGAAATACAGATGCATAATTGAGCAGGACTTTGAAAGCACATTAGAGTCAAGAATTAGCAAGAGGACCTGAACATACTACAGTCATTACTTGACTAATAGATGCTAATTAAAACCCACCATCAGGACCACACAGCATAATCAAAGTAGGAGCAAGAGTCAGTTTCATGGATCTAATGGCAAGATGTGCTCAGTTTGGGCCATGCGACTTCCAGTATCATGTGACAATGTACATAAGAGTGGCTGATGTGAGAGGGAAGAGGACTCCAGCCTAGGGCACTCATGGGCGAAGAATGCCTGTCTTCTCTTGGCTTTAGGAGAGACGGAGAGTGCAAGATGAGGGTGCTGCATCTGAGGAGACATTTTTACTTTAGATTTATTGTATTTGGGTTATCCAAGTGGAACTATCCCAAAACCAGGACTTGGCAAACCCTTTTGAAGTATCAGAGAGTGATATGTACATGTGCTTTGTATTTCGTTTCTCATTCTTTATATTCATATATAATGTATACATTTTAATATATATATATTTGTAGTGCATTTTGAGTTATGAGCATAATTTAAAGTATAATATATTGTGTATAGTTTAAATAAAGGTATATATATTTTAAAGTAAAAACGGTATTTGATACATGTTAATATATTAAATATATTTATATATTTAAAAGATAAGTATATATGTCAAAAGTTAAAGTAGATAATAAATAATTTCAAATGTAATACAAACTATACATAATTTAAGATGTAAATTTATATCTATGTTTAATTTAGAAATAAAAATGTGGCATCAAACTTCCACAGGAACAAGGGCCTCCTCTCCCATTGATGTCAGACAAGACCATCCTTTGCTATCTATATATTTGGAACCATAGATCCGTCCCTGTATGTCCCTGTATACTCCTTTGTTGGTGGTCTGGTCCCTGGGAGCACTGGGTGGTCTGTCCAGGTGATGTTGTTCTTTCAATGGGGTTGAAATTCCCCTCAGCTCCTCCAGTCCTTCCACCAGCTCCCATAGCAGGGTCCTAGAGCTCAGTCTGATAGTTGGCTCCAAGCATTCACATCTGCATTGGTTAAAGGGGAGGGAGGAGAGGACGGTTGTGGGATGGGGGCTTGTGGAGGGTTAATATGGAAAGTGAGATATCATTTGAGATCTAAACAAATGGAATGATTAATAATGAAAAAGAAATAAAAATGTGGAACTAAACAAGGTGAATAACCCTTGACCTGATGTGGCACAGAAAGCCATACTTTTTCATCTTCTGCTGTAACTCTTGAAGGAGACCAAGGGCATAACTGAGATGTTACATCTCAGGATCTAGATTGACCTCTGCACAAAGGTGAATTAAAAAGTGGACTCGTCTGAGGTTACTAGATAACTAGGCAATAACATTTGCTGCCATGTGAAGGCAGTGTGAGGACAGGGTCAGCTGCTCTGCTGGAGGAGAGCTTCTGACTGCAAGTGCAGGACTCAGCCAGTGAAGTCCCTAACATGACCTGCCTTTCCTCCCCCCCCGCCCCTCCTCTCTTCCTAAAGGGAGAGCATCTAAAGATATTCTCTTCCTCAATAGACATCATGGAAACTAAAACAGCTTTCCAGCCTCCCTATTCCACTCTCTTCTTGGAGTTGGCCTTAGAGGAGGTCTCTTGCCTGCTTTACTTGATTGTAAATCATGAAATCTCATTTTAGCAAGAATCTTGCAAGTTAGCTAACAGGAGTCTTGCTAAGAGGGGCCAAGAAGCCTTGGGTGCAACAGCCTGGTTAGGTCTCATCTAGTATGTTAGCAATTTCTATGTAGTTCTTTTTTCCCATTCTTTCTTATGCAAAGAAATTTCCTTTAAAATAGCCATAGAGACAGGGTTTCAGAGAACTTTCTAGAACATGTTGAAGCTGAAGAATTGCTCTCACTCCAGGAGAATGGCACATATCTGTTGCACAGGGACGGACGCTCCCGTGTCTGGCCCATACCAGGCCATATCACAGCAGCCCTGAGGGTTGTTTGGCCTTTCAAAATATCCTTCTCAATGAACTCATAAATGTGTTTCCGGGTATTTGAAGTAATGCTGCAGCAAATGAATAGGACTGACAAAGGATGCTGACCTCTAGCTGCAGGCAGTTCAGCAGGGATCCCAGAGAGCCAGAAGTGTCTCAGGTGTCCTAAGCGGGGTACACGTGTGGCCCTGAGCCACAGACATACCAGCTCTGACACCGTCTTAAAGAGACAGCCTCGGAAGTGTCCTGGGTTATCATACACTCAACGTGTGTCTCCTGTGGAATTGCTTGCTTGCAGTGATGCGAAGAAATAGCTATAGGTTGGGACTGAGAAAACCATCTTTGCTGTAACCACACAGTAATTCAAACTGAATTTGAGTATGAAAAAATTAAAACGGAACATTATAACTAAAGACTAGATATTTGTAAGCTGAAAGGAAATTTTATTTATTTTGAAATTACATGCACACATATGATCTATGGTGATCATATTCATCCCCCCAAACATTCTCTTATCTCCTCCTTACTCACGCAGGTCCTTTTCTTCTCAACCAGCCATGTTTCTGCTTCCATGTCTTTCTTGTGCACACAGCCACCGACACTATGACTGTGGTGCCAGGGCACGTCCAGCAGACACCTCGCTTCTCAGACTCCTCCCCTGCCTCTGGCTTTTTCAGCATTTTCATCCTTTCTTGGATGCCATCCCTGGGCCTTGGTGGGTGTAATGTAGATGTCCCATTTAGGGGCGAGCATTCAACAGCCACTGCTGGCTTCTCTCACTAAGGCTGTCCAGAAGAACACTCAATTTTCCCTCACTTCTTGTCAGCACCATGAAGCATCTTTTAAAGGTGTCTATCAACTACAAAAGTAGGTTCAACAAAATCCAGACTTTTCAAATGTTGATTTTATTTTAACGGAATAATATCAGAAAATTCTTCATTTTATAGGTCCATGGAATTAATAAAGAATAATTCTTGACGTCCTAGATATTGTAGGAAGAAAAGTAACACCTTTACTTTACAAGAGTTTTATGGTATGAGACAGAATTAATGATACTGGCTTTAGAAAACAGAGTTTGATGCCAACATTTTGTGATGCTTAGGCTTATGGGAAGGGATAGTGTTAAATCCTTTTAAATATTGACCAAAACAAATACAGCTTAGATAATATTTAAATAAAGAAAACCTGAGTTCTGGTATTCTGTCCATTCTAACCAAGGAATTTCTCAAACTAGCCATGAATAATGAGTTTGTCTTATTCCCTTGATTACACAGATATTAGAGATTAAATATATTTTGTTGGTATGATTTTGTTAATTACAAGGTTAGCCAAGATAAGTTATGTTTGCTAGAGATTTCTATTAGAGGTCAAAATTTCCCTAAATACAACCTAGAATTTTTTAAAGACAATATTTTACTTCAGGTAAGTGTATAAAATGTATGGTACCTCAGTTTTGTACATATAGATGCTCAGTTTAGGTCACAAAGAGTAGTTTTAGATGTACTTTGTTATTCCTCAGAGTTCGCTTGGTTGGTTCTATGATTTACTTTCATTTCTATCTGGGCTCTTGGGGTGGCAGGTACGAACTTCTATATTGTTTCAATCATTATTGTCTCTGCTGAATTTTCTTGTATGCCAGTAGAAGGAACAGAGGGGACAGACCTTTTAAGTCTAGCCTTGGAATTCACACATAGTTTTGGGCATAACTACTCATGTATGGACAGGGCTTGGTGCTGATTTCAGGAAAGAAATAAAAACCCCACCTTAGTAAAGGGACTTTGGAAAAGGCACACGAAATAGGTAAGGTTGTTGTGACTGCCTTAGCCCACATATATGTGAGACAGTTTTAATTTACCATGTAGTAAAGGGTAAATTAATTTTTACTTATGGTGTCGAACCATTATATTTTTCATATTCCATAACCACAAGTCACAGATAATAATAAGAAAAGCAGGCCAGCAAGTTTCTTTTCAGTCTGGCTGCATTTGCTGATGGCATGAGGTTTTGATTAACTGCTGTCAGATGTGTCATGAGGGAAGGATTTATGCCTGTGAGAATGTCCAGCAGCTCGAGCATTTCACAGTCTTGATCATTACACCGTTTTCAGTGTTAGGAGGAGTTGGTAAGCTTGGTCTCTCAGTTGCTGTCGCTTTCCTGCCTCTATAACAAGATCAATGCTTAGTTCACTTTCGCTTGAAACCCTCTCAATGAGTGTTTTCTTGCTCTGAAGGTCTCAGGCCCACTCCCACTGCTTCTTGCAGAAAGCCTCTCCCAGCTGAACCTCTTCCTCTGTATGTTCGCACGTTATCTTCCTCTAATATAAACCACTATCTGCCGTTCTTAGGTTCACTTGTCTTCCCTGAGTGTGAGCTCAGCGAAGAAAACATGACATTGTCTTTGTTCATGACTACATTTCCTCCCATTGTTATTAGAGCATTGCAGTGGGCAATCAATGTTTAATTTCATCTGGAATAAATTGTAGTAATGTTACCCTCCTTCTTTAACATATTCACATGCAAGTAAAAATACTGTAGAATCCCTCTCTTTGATCAATACTGTTGAGTTAGGGCATTGAAAACAAGAATCATGTGGTGATTGTATGTGTGTGTGTGTGTGTGTGTGTGTGTGTGTGTGTGTGTGTGTGTGTGTGTGCAATTTATAAGGGGTTTTCCTCATAATATATAAAATAGCCTTTGGGAGAGCAACACTCATAAGGTCACTTCTCATGTTATAACTATACAACCAAGGGGATATATATATATATATATAAAGTATATATATATATATATATATATATATATATATAAATCTACAATTCCCTAGACTATCAGACCACCCTAGTCACCCAAATTTTATACTTCCTTTACATCTTTGATATCTTTCCTCATCACCATAGGAAATGCTGGAGTGGCAGCAATAGACTTCTCCAGGGAAGAGTGCACAGTACCAGATGCTAAGCGCTGACAACATACATACTAATAACATTATACAGACTGAGGAGGTTATATTTTGTAATGTGTGTGTGTGTGTGTGAGTGTGTGTATGTGTGAGTGTGTGAGTTGTGTATGTGTGAGTGTGCATGTGTGTGCGTGTATATGTGTGTGTGTGTGTGTGTGTGCCTGAAATAGCAACTAATGAAAAAAGGCCATGAATTTGAAAGAGAGAAGGAGGAGTGTATAGAAGGACTGAGGGAGGACAGGAGAGGATAAATAATGTAACTATAATATAATCTCAAAAATAAAAGAAAAAAACTTAAAAATATCTATTTCCCCAAAAACCTGCTCTAGATTGATTGCATAAGTAGTCTCATTACTTCCTGTTAAAATTATCTAAGACAGCTGTATTATATATACATATTTATGTATAAAATAGATAAACATAATGAATGTTTAGTATATATCTATTTTAAACAACACTTGCAGTGAATCACATTGCTCTATAGCATACCTTTCTATTGCTGTGCAAGAACTCATGACCAAAGAGGCTTAAAACAACATCTTCAATAGAGTCACCATTACATAGGTGTCAAATTCAGCTGGATTCTCTTTCCAGAGTAAAAGTAGACAGGAAGGCATTTGCCAGACGATCTCTTACCTGGAGATGCTAGAATTAATCTTGTGCCTGTCTCGTGACAGTTTGCTGACAGAATTCAGCCTTCGTTGGTTAGGAGTGAGGCTGGTGTTTCCTCCCTGGCTGCCTGCATGCTGGAAACACGGATGCTGTATCTCATGGCCCTCATCCATCTCAAACCAACCGCTGGTGACTTATACAGTATACATAATTTTAAGTCTAATTTTTCTCAGAATTTCTCTCTGTTGTCTCCCTTTTCTACCAGCTAGAAAACATCTCTTTCTTCTTCTTCTTCTTCTTCTTCTTCTTCTTCTTCTTCTTCTTCTTCTTCTTCTTCTTCTTCTTCTTCTTCTTCTTCTTCTTCTTCTTCTTCTCCTTCTTCTCCTTCTTCTCCTTCTTCTCCTCCTTCTCCTCCTCCTCCCCCTTCTCCTCCTGCTCTTCTCCTCCTCCTTCTTCCTTCTCCTCCTCCTTCTCCTTCTCCTCCTCCTCCTTCTCCTCCTCCTCCCCCTCCTCCTCCTCCTTCTTCCTTCTCCTCCTCCTCTTTCTTCCTTCTCCTCCTCCTCCCCCTCCTCCTGCTCTTCTCCCCCTCCTCCTCCTCCTTCCTTCTCCTCCTCCTCCTTCTTCCTTCTCCTCCTTCTCCTTCTTCCTCCTCCTCCTCCTCCTCCTCTTCATGACTAATGTGATTATATTTGATGTTGTGTTCAGCAAGGTCTCTGGTAAGCCATTCAGTTTGACATGACACAGTCATAAGTGACCCATCACCACACAGGGATATTATCTTAACACGTGCCCGCCCCTGTCATACTCCCACTTGAAGGGAGAAACATAAATCTATGAATCAAAAGGAATTGGCAGAATTAATGTCAGCAATACTGCAGCTGACCGAACTCTGGGGCTTTGTCCTTACACAATATTCATTGTAAGGCTCGCTTTCTATTGATGGGCCTTATGGAAAGCAGCCATACCATCGTACCACCAGTCTGTGTGGCTCTCAAATACTGCTATAAAAAGTACCACTGCAGAGGGATAAGCACAAGCTCTCACTCCCTTGTCCCATAAAACAGCAGGTCCAGATGGTCAAACAGCACATAAATGATCTTTCGCTACGCTCTACATAATTTCTGATTTGTGCTTGTGTTTGTGAGTGTAATCTGCCCTGTTTTATCACCTGCCTTCTCCCCCCTGTCTCGTAAACACACTGAAGAAATTTGGTTAACTAGTGTCATGTCAAAATACCCATGGAAATTACAGTTTTTCTACTTACTTGCATTTTCCCAGTTAATTGTGTTAAATGGCTTTGAGTCTCATAATAAGGCATCAAGGGAACTGCAAAAGACCCAAAATCAACTGAGAGAAAGCCAACCAGGTCTGGTGGCTCGTGCTTGTAATCCAAGGACTTGGGTGCCTAAGGCAGGAGGGCTGTCCTTAGTTTAAACTTCTTAGTGAGTTGCAGGCCAGTCTGGCTAGAGAATGAGACCGTGTCTTAAAACTTAAAACGCACATGCACATGCACACACAAGAGCAAAGAAAGATATAGAAGAGAGAAAAGGGAAATCATATCCCTTCCTATTAAAATCATTGCAAGACAACCAGATAATATATATATATATATATATATATATATATATATATTATATATAAATTAGCCACAGATAATCAACCAGAGATCACAAACATTTACATGAACAAAAATGATCAGTATCCCCACGAAATGAGAAACTGAATACCCAGGGAGTCACCTTCTCTCCTGGCAGTCACTGTGCCAGACCTCGACTCAGAGAGTCAACAGGCAGACTGTACTCACTTCCTGTGTGTTTCAAATGGTGCGAACTTTGGGTTAAACAGCTTAAAACTAGAGTACTTGGTAGTTCATTAGGAACAATTCAGTAGACATCACGGGGCTGCAGCGTTCATTCTTATAAATATACATGATTCCAAAATGATACAAGTATCATCTATGATGTGCTTGAGTTGAGGCTTGACTAATGAGAAATCGCTTCCTGGATCTTGGAAATGGAGAAAAAGTAATTCCAGGTGTGTGTACTGTGTCCATGTTGAAGCAAACCCTGCAGGAGAGTGAGAGGGACTGGTGGTGTGGAACCTCTCAGGATAATTTTTTTCCTTAGGAAATCAAAGGCTTTTGTATTCTCAAATACATCTATCTTTATTGTTCGGGCCAGAAATCTATTTATCTCCAATGATACTTTTTAAAAACCTTATACTTGGTTGCATTTTAAATGAGACACAGATCTCTGTGCTCTCCAACACAGATTATGAAAATAATACACGAACATGAAGCACAGTGGTGCAAAGCAGTTAGTGTGGACACACACTGTCTTTTAAAACACTGGGCTTGCCTCTTTCTCTGTTGTAGATTACGAGAGCTGTTCGTGCTGTCATTTTGATGGGTTATGTCTGAAATGGATGGCTCAGTTTTGACAAGTCAAAGCCTTCACATAACATTTGAAAGCGTTAAAGGAAATTAAATGAACAGTAAAATTATAAATCGGGCCTCAGCTATAACTTCTCTCCCCGGAAGCAAGGATATTAAGGGTAACATGCACGTAGGGAAAGATATTTTTCCCTGGTAATAAAATTAGGACAATAACAACCAACACAGAATGAATCTATTTGTGCTGCCATTTGGCGTACAGAAATCTTCAGGAGGAGCCCCCACCATGCGAGCGTGTGGACTGCTATATATCTGCAGTGTTGCCACA
This sequence comes from Rattus norvegicus, assembly GCF_021556685.1. Classification (NCBI taxonomy): domain Eukaryota; kingdom Metazoa; phylum Chordata; class Mammalia; order Rodentia; family Muridae; genus Rattus; species Rattus norvegicus. Next base: position 40,836,058 of record NC_141552.1, read on the forward strand.
GAGCAAAGGAAACAGCTGTTTATGCTTTCATTTTGGTTTTATTTCCTGTTTCCATTGCCGTTCTGTCAGTGCGTGGCTTCATAAAGCTGTAGGATTCTGTTAGGGGGGGACCACGGAGGCCATGTGCTTTGGAAGCCCATGTGTTGGTTCTCCAGCTTGATGGCGAAGCCTCATTGTGGCCGGAGGGAGGAGCCTGACTGTGTGTGAGAAACAGAGAGTGACAGACCAGCAGTACCATGTCCAGAAGTGTGCCCTTCCCATCTCTGAGCTTCCTTCTATGGGGTAAATATTACGTCAACAGTTCCGTTTCTTTTGTTCAAACTACGAGACTTGTCAGATGGCTGCCTCTGTCAGACGCTTGATGGAAAGCATTGTTGTAAAGCTGCTTCCTGGAGATGGCTTTATGCCCTGGCTATAAAGTAAGCTTTCATGAAATTTGATCAGAAAGCCCCTTATGTGTTGCCATCCTGTTTGCTACCAATGAACTAACAAAGCTGCCATGTTAGTTTTACTGAGGGCGTGTTTGACTTGGGTATTTGGATATATCCTTCATCTTATCACCCACTGTTCCCTCCCCAACCACTTTCTTTTATTTATCGGCTTGTTTATTATTAACATTTCAAATGGGTTCCCCTCTCCCATCCCCCCTTTCCCTGTTTCTTTGAGGGTGCTCCCCCATCCACCCACCCACCCACTCCCACATCAACACCCTTGCATTCCACTCCAGTTGGGAAATGAGCCTTCACAGGACCAAGGGCTTCTCCTTCTATTGATGCCAGACAATGCCATCCTCTGGTACATATGTGGCTGGAGTCATGGGTCCCCCATGTGTACTCTTTGGTTGATGGTTTAGTCCTTGGGAGCTCTAGGGGTCTGGTAGGTTGATAATTTTGTTCTTCCTATGGGGTTGCAAACCCCTTCAGCTCCTTCAGGCCTTTCTCTAACTCCTCCATTGGGTCCCTGTGCTCAGTTTCATGCTTAGCTGCAAGCATCTTAATATGTATCAGTAAGACTCTGGCAGGGCCTCTCAGGAGACATCCATATCAGGCTCCTTTCAGCAAGCGTTTCTTGGCATCAGCAATAGTGATTGGGTTTAGTGGCTGCATATGGGATGGATCCCCAGATGGGGCAGTCTCTGGATGGCCTTTCCTTCAGTCTCTGTTTCACTGTTTGTCCCTGTATTTTCTCCCAGGAGAATTTTGTTCCCCTTTCTAAGAAGTACTGGTGCATCAACAGTTTGGTTTTCCTCCTTGAGCTTCATATGGTCTGTGAATTTTATCTTGGGTATTTCGAGCTTTTGGGCTAATATCTACTTATCAGGGAGTGCATACCATGTGTGCTTTTCTGTGATTGGGTTACCTAACTCAGGATGATATTTTCTAGTTCCATCCATTTGCCTGCGAATTTCATGAAATCATTGTTTTTGATAGCTGAGCAGTATTCCATTGTGTAAATGTAGCACATTTTCTGTATCCATTCCTCTGTTGAAGGACATCTGGGTTCTTTCCAGCTTCTGTCCATTATAAATAAGGCTGCTGTGGACATAGTGGAGCATGTGCCTACCCCAGACCTAGCTGCTGAGATGTGCTTCATTTGAGACAGACCTCAGTATCATCAGTATCAGGTGGTTTGGAGATTATGTCACTGTGGCAAATACATTTTCAGTTCAGTTCTACCATGTTGCATATTCTTGTTCCATCATTTTCTATCTTTAAAAAACAATCACTGCCTCTAAGCACACAGGTCCAGATGTCTAAACTGAGGTTCCCAGACTTGCTTGCAAATACCCTTACTCATGGATTCATCTCACAGACCCTCCTTGAGGGTCTCATGGCCATGGCTTTGTTCTCTTACATGCTGGCACTGGTGATCTCTGAATGAGCCGCTGCACACCTACTATGTCCTACAGCTCAGCACACAGTGGTTCTATTATGTATTAATTCAGTGATGTACGACTGAATGCTTATATCCATTACAACATAGATTCCTTCTTTCCTTCCTTCCTCTCTTCCTTTCCTCTTCCTTCCCTTCCCTCCCTCTTTCCACCACTCCCTCTCTCCCTCCCTCCATCTTTCCTTTGCTCTTTCTCTCCCTTCCTTCTTCCCTCCCTTCCTTCCTTTCTTACTCTCCCTCCATTGCCTTCCCTCTCTCCCTCCCCTCCTTTCTTTTCTCCCTTTCTTCCCTCAAACAGTTTTATGTTGCTGCTTTGAAGTCTTCTACAAAACAAGTCATGAGGGCTGGAGCAATGGCTCAGAGGTTAAGAGCACTGACCGATCTCCCAGAGGTCCTGAGTTCAAATCCCAGAACCACATGGTGGCTCACACGTGTAATGGGATCTGATGCCCTCTTCTGGTGTGTCTGAAGACAGCTACAGTGTACTCATACGTTAAATAAATGAATAATAAATAAATAAATAAATACATAAATAAATCTTTAAAGAAAAAGACAAGTCATGAAACATTTTATTCCTTTTAGTTTTTCTTTGCAGTTGGCATGTTTGATTAAGTCTACAGAAAGGAGCAAAAATTCTTTAAAGGACACCAAGTCTTAGTAATCTTTCATTTGGTCTGGAAACAGGTTGCTTGGTGTCTTAGTTATGGTTACTATTTCTGGGATGTAACATCATGACCAAAAGCAAGTCCTAATGGGAAGGGTTTCTTTGGCTCACATATCCTGAATCACAGTTCACTGAGGGAACCCAAGGCAAGAGCTCAAAACTAGGCAGGAACCTGGAGGCAGGAACTGATGCAGAGGCCACGCAAGAGGGCTGCTAATGGCTTGCTCCTCTTGCTTTCTTATTGAACCCTGGTCCACCAGTACATGGGTGGCACCACTCACGGTGGGCTGAGTCCTCTACCATCAATCACTAAATAAAAAAATGCTCTATAGGTTCGCTTACATTCTGATGGAGATATTTGCTTAGCTGAGGTCCCCTCCTCTCTGATAACTCTAGCTTATGTCAAGGCGACATAAAGCCATCCAGGGCACTTGGTTTTCCAAAGGAAACCTCACACCAGAGGCATTTCTCTTTGAAAATAAGAAAATAAATTTAAGAGTCATTAGTAACCCCAACAAGCTGTTTACTTTTATATCCATGGCACGAGTACTACTGCTGGCAAAATGCTGTCTATGACAAGGAAACACATTTTCATTTCTCCTCTTGTCATTTGCTTGATAAGATTCACTCGGGCACAGTCCCAAGTGACTTAAGGGATAGCGTGAGGCAACCAGATTCTTAACATGCCTCTTTGTAAGTTTTATGTTGTCTGTCTATGGGAAACTGTGATATCACTTCTCCAAAGACAAGCACTTGACTGGTTCCTAACTGTTTCAGAAGACTGTTAGTGTGTGCAGTGTTTCTGTGCATGTTCTACCTGAGTCATTTGGGGCTTGACTAAGGGCCATGTCTGCAAGGAGTTTTCTCTATAGCTAGAGTACCATTCTCTGACTTTGATCTATTATGTGGACGCCCATGGCAAATGAAATTGTTTTTCTGTTGGCAGTATACTGTCCACAAATTTCAATGTAATATAAAAATTTATTGAACTAAAATAAAATGAGATATGAGTCTTGCAGACATTTTTTCTCAATTTTAAATAACCAGCATTGGAACAATGAAACTGCTCTTCTGTAAGGAAGAGATTATTAATGTGGGACTTCGCTCTTGGGTGTACTTTTTCCTTTCCAAAACATTTTGCTGAGTTGCATTTTTCTGAATATTTGTTCAGATACCAACAAAAGTTAGAGCAACTATTACTACCACATACAAATTACTAACAAACCAATCCCCAGATTTGCTGTCTAAAATTATGGTATGTGTCTTGGGGGGTGGGGAGGCTGGAGAGATGGCTCAGAAGCTAAGAGTGCTTGCTGCTCTTGCATTGTACCCACACTTGGTTCCTGACACCCGCCCAGGTCAGGTGACTCATAACCACCATTAACTTAAATTTTGCAGGATCGGATGCCATCTTCTGGCCTCTCCAAGTACTACATTCATATAAACGTGTATGTAATTAAAATTAAAGTAAAAATTTTAAATTATTATATGATTTTTAAAAGAAAATGTAAAATCTAGGGAATATGTAATAATGTCTAATTTTTCTAGCTTTATTAGACAATATGACATCTATTTATTTATTTATGTGTCCATTTGGAGTATATACATACCAGGAGCTCATGGAGGCCAGAGAACAACTTGGAGTCAGTTTTCTCCTTGCACCGTCTGAGCCCCATGTATACCTTCTACATGTATACCTTCGTGCCAGAAGAGGGAATCAAATTCTATTACAGATGGTTGTGAGCCACCATGTGACTGCTGGGAATTGAACTCAGGACCTTTCAAAGAGCAACCAATGCTCTTAACTGCCGAGCCATCTCTCCAACCTTGTTAAACAATGTACCTGTGGGAAATATTGGTAATTGAGTTCTCCACATAATTTTTTATAAAGAATTATAACTTTTCCCTATCAAACATTTGATCAAAGCCATCTTAATAATAAATTTCTAGCTAAAATGTATGTCTCCAAAGTATCTTTTTTGAATCAGAGGAACAGTGCCACAAGTTGTGCAGCTTCGTGCTTAGTCTCTATAAGGTGCTAGGTTTGAGTCCTCTGTTCTGCATAGTGGCCCACTCAGAGTGCAAAGCCAATACTGGAAAGTCCTAAGAAGTTAGGGGTTGCAGACAATGTGGTGTGATGACTCTTGTTAGAGTGGAATGCAGATTCTCTCTGCTCTTGGATTTTTGTCACTGTAGGAAGCTGGAAAGAGTTACTCGAGAACTTAAACAACTTCTGGCTCCCCTCCCGCCTGCTGTGGAAAGTTGCCCTTTCAACACTATGAGTCAATAACCACAGATCAAGTAGATTTGTGGGGAAAAATCTAACTGTCTTAGTTAGGGTTTTACTGCTGTGAACAGACACCATGACCAAGACAACTCTTCTAAGGGAATCATATAATTGGAGCTGGCTTACAGCCCCAGGTTCAGTCCATCATCATCAAGGTGGCAGTGTCCAGGTAGGCATGGTGCAGGAGGAGCTAAGAGTTCTACATCTTCATCTGAAGGCGAATAGGAGAAGACTAGCTCCTTGTCAGCTAGGAAAAGGGTGTTAAAGTCCATACCCACAGTGACACACTTCTTCCGACAAGGCCACACCTCCTAATAGTGCCACTCCCTGGGAGTATATTCAAACAACCACACTGGCCATACACAGATTTTCTTTCTTTGTCATTATTTCTTGACTATTTTACTGTATTTCCATAGTGCTCATGCTGGATTTGGTATTATGGGTAATCTAGAGATGATTTAAAATATGAGCAAGAAACTTGAGTATCGGTAGGGTTTTGGTATCAAGAATGAGGAGTATTGAAATCAGTCTGAGAATAGGAACATGTAGGAACCCATTGCAGGTTTTCTTGTTCAGTTCTCACAATACCAGTTGTATAAAAATGAGAAGGTACTGTTAGAGACACAGAAGGGAGCTTTAGGAGGAGGCCTTAAAAGAAATATTTCAGACAAATCTTTTCTATTTCGATCTCTGCTGAGTTTCTAAAATACCGAGAATAGATTTGTGGAAAGATTAACGTTGAACTTCGGTGTGGAGGTCAAAGTGCAGGGAAATAGGATGCAGGAGATAATTGAAAATTCAGATATGGAGGTAACAATCAAATGTCATCCTGATAGAGGTTTTGTTTTGTCTGTGAGTTGGGAAATGGAGAGAGGGCATGTCAGGGTCCTAATGGTTAGTGAACAGCCCTGTACTTAGCTAGTTAACCATTAACATGTAACCTCTACATACATTCAACCAAACTCTTACACTTTCAGAACTGTCAGCTTCTCCTTCCCTGGAAACTGAGCATGGCTAACCAGGAGTTGTAAAAGAACTCATTCAAGTCCAAGGGCTGTTTATTGCTTTAGAAGCCACAGTTTGTCTGCGAAGTAAACTTCTAGTCTGAGTTTTTATTGTGGTTGAACTATTAAAATACCACGTTGATTCCTATCACATGTATATCTTTATAGAGGTGATATTTAAAAAAACGTGAACCATCGTAACTGGTCATTTGTTGTTTTTATCTTGTGGTGAACTATAACATGCAGCATCCATGAAGCCGGACACCTCTAAAGGAAAGGCGTACACTTAACTCACTGGGTTGGAGTTGAAAGTCTAACACCAAGTGGCTTCACTAATGTGTCACTTGGCCACAGTGTCATTTGGGGTGTACGTGACTTCCCCACGGTGAAAGTACACACAAAGAGAGTCACACGGTGCGACCATAATCTGTGCTGGTGTTTTCATAGCAGCTTGTTCTGGTGGGAACTGAGTGGGATCCCCGGATAGATCCACTAACGCCTCTGGGCAGCTGGAGAACAATGACTGAAAAGCTTCCACTGTAAGGTGCCAGACCACTAAAGGTACGACTCTCTCAGCTGTGTTCTAATGAAACTGGTGTGATGGATGCCATCAGCAAAACAAATACTGGTTTGTCAAAAGATCTGGTCCCTTAGTCGGTGAGTGGGAGGCTCCAGCAACCTATGTGGATAATGAAACAGAACTGGGATGCAGCCCACGCCATCCATCACTCCCGCCCCTTTTAAGCTATAGTAGATATCAATGTAATTAAAAGAAAAACCACAGGGCTTCCAAAGTATGAACTACTTACTACCTAGTCCTTGGTAGAAAATGACTTGATTTGTACAGTAGCGATAATATGCCCACCGTTACCTCCTCTTTTTATGCTATTCAGAAGATGACTCAAGCCTGTAAATATACGGCTTGGTTGGATACAGTCTTGCCCGGGTGCTTTCCCCCCAACTTCACACTATTCAGTCCTCACTCATGGCTGACATCTGCCCATTTCTCAAGGTAGGGTAAAAAGAACACGTATTTCGCTATGAAGACCTGCAGCGTAAGGAGAGAACGGTGCAAGTGTCACATTCCGCTGGCCTTAATACTTCCAAGCTCCCTGCTCCTGTCCTGTCTGTGTCTCCTTGTCATACGCAGTTTTAAAGCCATTTCTTTGCCTGTTCCAGGTCATCTGTTACTTGTGGGTTGCTATGCCTGCAGTGTACACAGACTCAACACAGAGATAACAGCATAGGCTGTCGTTACCAGGGAGCTGGAAAATCGTGGTCCTTAGGAAAAAACGACCACAGTCAGAACACTTTCCCAGACAAAGAACAAAAGTAGTCCTGAGGAAAAGTTAATCAGGCTTGCCTGAAATGAAGGCAAGGCAGTTAAGAACAGACTGCTGCTGGAGGTGAAGTCAAATGTCAGTGTCACAAGGAACACGGGGTCAAGACTTCGTGGAAGCTGTGCCACCCACACATACCAAGTATCTTGTTTTATACCCTGGTAAATGTTAGGTTTTTTTCTTTTAAGAATGATATACTGTACACTGTATGGTATAAACAAGACGACAAGGTGGCTCACTACGTAATAGTTCTTGCCAGCAAGCCTGATGATCCCAGAACCCTAAGTGGTGGAAGAAGAGAGGGAAACTCTCACAATTTGTTCTCTGACTTCCCCACATGTGCCATGGTCTGTGCTTGAGCCTTCTCCTCTCTCTCTCTGTCTCTCCCTCTGTCTGTCTGTCTGTCTGTTTCTCTCTCTCTCTCTTCCTCTCTCTCTCTCTCTCCCTCTCTCTCTCTCTCACACACACACACACACAGATTCCCACATACATAACACATACACAGACACACAGACATGCACACAGACACACACACACACACATATATGCACACACACTCACACAGATTCCCACATACATAACACATACACAGACACACAGACATGCACACAGACACACACACATACATACACACACACACACACACATGCACGCACACACACATTCACAAACAGTAAATGTACAAAGTAAGAGTAACATATTGCACATGATTTCCAGAAAATATTTGAACATTTGGAAGCATCTGAAATATGTAAAATATTGAGGTCATTGATTGTGATAAATTATATCAGTGAAGCAACAGATCTTGATATTTTCATTGGTAAGGTCAACTAAGCGTGTATTATTTTTAAGGACAACAAGACCATCCGTACTTGACATATTTTGAGCCTGAATATTTTAATGAAATGGAGTTGAATGGGAGTGTTTATCTATCACATGTTCCCCTGTTTTGGTTTAGAAAAAAAATACAGTTTTGTTATATAGGAAATTAACAAATGGTGTTCCGATTAAAAATTATTTTAAAAAGCACACTTAAGACATCAATGTGAAGCCTGTAAATGTGGCTGTTGCTATAAATTTGATTATCAGTTGGTGGTTAGGTGAGCCTTTGTGTTTGATTGCCCCTAATTCTGATTGAGATGGCCCTGAAATCTGTCAGCTCTGGGACATTGTGTGAGAGAATGGCTTTGTTCTTTGTACTCAGACAAACCTGGTCTTTAATCCTGGCTGTCATGGGATTTCTGTGATGCCAGATCAGATTTTCCAAACAATGCTCTCAGGAGGGCTAAGCCTGACACATGTGTTAAGGAACATATAGCATACCCTATAGAAAACAGATGTTGCATAAGCACCAGGCCTTTCTCTGCTTCTGCTTACTCACTTGTGTTTTTTTATTGTCATCTTTTACTCTGGTTGTGTTGCAGGAGGCGTTCTGGATGGATGGCAGCTGGAAGCCCTTCGCCATAGCCCGCTCTTCTTCAACACTTAAGCATTTACCTGGGCATTAAGTAATGAAAATTTTGGTAAGGAAAAAAAAACTGACGAAAATAGCAGACAGCTTTTCTTATAAGGTCACTTTAATCTCAGCTCTATTTTATAATACGCGGCACGATTATTCTCTAAACATCTCTGGTTGTGACAGATGTCTGTTTCTCCAAGGTTTATCTTGATTTTTAAAAATAAGCAGCATGGGCTTTGGAAGACAGGACTAGCAGTGTACCTGTGTCCTTTGTGCCATTGTTAATGCGGTACTACACTCTGCTCATTCTCTTTGTTCTCCGAATGCCTGTTCACCCCATACATTGTGTCTCTGAGGGCAAGGACTGGTATTACGCATGTTTTCAGCGGGGTCTGCATAGAATTCTGGTGTTTGGGGTGTTGACTGATGCTGCTCTCTATAACTACAAAATCTCTGACAGCACTGAAGATTCAGGTCAGAGAATTAAACCTGGCTCTATTTCAGACAAACAAGGTTCTAAATAACCAAGAAAAGTTGTTATGTAGGGGCTGTTAGAATGGGAAAAGATACACTTCTTTTTGAGACTGGATTTCACCACTATGTAGCCTTGAGTGTCCTGGAATTCACTACATAGACCAGCATAGTCCTGAGCTCACAGAATTCTATTGCCTCTGTCTCTCTCATCGTAGGATTGAGGACATAATCCTAACCCTGACCCAAACACCTTTATTGGTTTAATTTTCTCCATGTGACAGTATGTATTTTAATTTCCCTGTACTTGGATGAAATTAATGTATAATTATTGTGCTTGCAATTATTGTGTTCTATTACTAATCCGTGCTGTATATAGTGTGTAGTTTATTAATAAAGAGAGCAGAGTGAGAGGAAGTGGATGATGACTGAAAGAGTTCAACAGTCCTAAGGGTATGCATGTCAGTCACTCAGAATGTCAGTTTGTCATTGACCTTCCACTGGAGATACTGTGCAGAGAGCCAGCTAGAGATTAGAATAAAACAAAACAGAAGTTTCACTGAAATTCCACTGTTTCCATAAAGAGTATTAAATGTGAAATGACACCATTACGATTTTGAACTTGAAATACAATACAATGCAGTCTTCCTGTTTTTTTAAACAGGGATATTTTTACCATATTGCCTACATTTATGTTTTCCAGAAACCATATATGAGGAATACATCCATCTTGTACTACCTGTGCTTCCTTCTCAACAGTCACTTCTTAACTGAGGCTGGCATCCATGTCTTCATTTTGGGGTAATTTTCTCTTTCATCGTAGCTGCAATTATGCTAGTAGCCATGACTGTTAGTCCCTGAATGTCTTGATGTTGAAAATGCATTGTGTTCACTTTCCTTGTATGTTGGTCTTCACTCTTCAGCGTAGGCTATCAGGTGACTGTGGAGCTGCTCGGGGGGACTCGTAAATTCTTAGTTGAGGATTTCAGCACCTTGGCAGTATTCCATACGAGTATTCTATCCCCTAAAACAATTGAGGTGTTTGCTATAGGTAGTCCATAAACTAATATCATGCATGTAAGTTGACTGAGTCTGGTGGCTGCGTATGGGCATGATCCCCAGGTGGAGCAGTCTCTGGATGGCCTTTCCTTCAGTCTCTGCTCCATTCTTTGTCTCTGTATTTCCTCCCGTGAGTATTTTGTTTCCCTTTCCAAGATGGGGTGAAGCATCCACATTTTGGTCTTCCTTCTTCTTGAGCTTCATATGGTCTGTGAATTGTGTCTTCTTACAGCTGTGTCAGTGTAGGTCTCCCTAAAACAGAGGCCAACTGGATAGATGTAAGATACGATCTGGAGAAAATTGAAAGTCTTATTCAAGTGAGTATACATTTTTTACTTTTTTTGTTTTAATATTTGATATATATTATTTGCATTATAACTTTCATTCTCAAGAAATATATATATATACATATATATATATATATATATGATCATATCTACTTCCCAATGTCTCCCCTTAAGACCTCTTTTCTATTTCCCCACTGTGTCCACTCCCAACTTTTTATCTTTTGTTTCTTGCTTTTTTGATAACCCACTAAGTCCAATTACTGTTGCCATTACGTACATGGCCATGATATCATCCACCAAAACACAGAAAAATACGAGTGGAACACCAACAAAAGAGAATACTTTTTTCTCTCAGTAGCTATCGCATGCCAACAGGTTGCTATGGGGGACAGAGCCAGGAGAGTACGTCCTCTTTTACATTGTTATTTTGGCAGACAACATCTGTGCAGATAACAGAGTACTTTGAGTTCATGCTTGTGAAAGCCACATTGGATCCAGAGGACAGTATTCCATTGCACTTATCCCCACCCTTTGCCTTTTAACTTTTCCCCCTACATCCTTTTCAACAGTATCCCCAGAGTCTTGGCAGGCCATGGAGTGGGGTTTATAAAGATGTCTTTCTTAGTGCCGAGCAGTCAATCTCTTTTTTGTCGCACTTTGACCAATTATATCCCAGCACTGATTGCTTAATCCTGGGGGGGAAAAAGAAGTTCCTATGACCAAGGTTGACGGATACCAGGTCTACCAAGACAACCATAAATACTTAGAAGGTAATTTGACAGTAAGGCCATTGAGAAAATATCAGTAGCAGGCTCTACCCTAGAACATATGGCCACCTAGCTGTGGGCTTTTGCTCAGGGATATAGTACCAGGAATAATGTTATTATTATTATTGAGCAGTTTTCCAATCCAGTCTAAAAGCAGTTAGTTATCCAAAAGACCTATGCCATTAGCCACATCATATATGGCAAGTTGGCTCTGTGGCGTGTAAGGGCAAGGGCTGGGTGAGGTCATCGATGTTATTTTTTTTTCAGAACAAAAACATATAATGGTTATGAAGTATGCATCTCCTATGTTTTTCTACAAATTCCCATACAATATCACTTGAAATAATAATACTTGTGAGTAAATATATGAACCTTTCAAAGCCTTTTAAGGCACTGTTTTAAAATTCTAATTACTGTTAAGATTTTCACCTCTATTGGAGCTAAGAACTGTGTGTAGACAGGTCCTGGGCTCTAGTGTAGAAACTATTACCATTGTTCTGCTAAAAACATAGCATGAAAGTGACTCCCAATGACATCATTATACCCATAAATTAATGTATTTCCCAAAACTCATCATAGAAGCTTCTTTTTGCATGAGATGGTGATTAACGCAGAGCCCACAACCAGTGAAGCTGTAGCGGATGAGAGCCTGCAGAGTGCTCAGCCCTAAATGGGAACTCTGCATCACATGCCCTCTTTCCAAGACTCAGGTATCTGTGTATGAGACGTATTGGAAAAACGTTAGAGCCTGAGGTAGTACATGACTCCAAGGAAACAGTGTTTGTTCAATACAACAGGGCAGCTGCACATATGAACACATGCACATTTGACAGTACACCCAAGACCCACACAATCTCAGGTCAAATAAAATCCCAACATGAAATGTGGAAGCCAACAGAGAGTTCACTCCCAAATGAGGATGTGCTGGCAATCAGTAGTTGCCCAAAGAAGGGGAGTAAGCTTTTGGAAAGGGTGCTGTCCCTAGTTAAGTCACCTAGCAACAGTGGATGACCACACATCTAATAAGAATACATGGGAAGCACCATACTTAAGAAAGAATAAAAGAAGAGAGCACAAAGTAGGGTTGGAAGGGAAGGGTGTGGGCATGGAAGGAATTGGAAGAAGAGTAAATATCAAAACAAGTGTACAAAAACTTATAAAGGAATTCATTTTCCAACTCCCAAGTCAGAAACGTATTTATAGGTTACAAGAAGGGGACCCAATGTGACATTAGCCCTAGAATGAGGTATTTTTTCTTGGGATTGTAGATCATCTTCTCCTGCCTAGAGTGCCAGATGACCTAGCAGGTTCTGCTGAATCTAATCAAGAAAGATTAGGAATCTCATCCTGAATGTCAACTCTGAAAGGTCTATTTTGTCCCCATGGACTAAGTAACCTGGTCTGAAGAAATGACTCATCACAGTGAGTGGGATTTACAATGGAAGGTCTGAAGAGGTCCTGAAAGCTAAGCTGGCATTAGAACCACAGCACACAGCAGTTAAGTCAGGCTGAGCACAAAACATCTCTTCTGGTGACTGGCCGCATATTAAAACAGAATCCGTAAGCTGGACAAGAGTGTCCTAACATAATAGCTATCATATCCAGGTACAAGGAAAATATCATACCAAGAGGAGGAAAGTCACAGTCAAGATCTTGATTAGTCTTATCCTAGTATCAGGTGAAGCTGACATAATGGAAAATGTAACTGCCAATGCCAAGAGCACCATTAATGACAAAAGTAAATTCATGAAGAGGAAACATTGATTTTTAATATATATGCACCAAGGAACAGAGTCTCAAAATTCATGACACAAAAATTTAACAGCTCAAAGGAGAAACAGACAAATTTACTATTACAGGTGTGGATTTTTACCAAATCCTGCCCAGTGACTAACTAAATTATTAAATAAAAATATTCCAAAAGCATAGGAACCATGACAAAGCCAACTAATGGGATTTGACTTTATGCATGAAGCATAAACAAACAAACTTTTAAAAATTCACACAGAACAGTCACTAAGACTAAACATCTGAGCCTGAAGGAAGGGCCACAGAGCTACCAGAACTTTGATTGTGTAGAGAGTGTGTTAGAACACAATGGAATCAAACTGGAGATAAAAAAATAGAACAGGAAAGTCCCCCAAATTTGCAATTAAACAATATATTTCTAAGCAATTCATGGATAATTTATTTCTTTATTCTAAGTATGCAAATCTTTTCAGTATTTCAAGACCTATCAGTCAATTCAGGCTGACTTATCAGGAGCCAACATGGAAAATCATATCAACTGATTTAAAAAAGACCTGGTCAAATGAGCACCTCTTATACAAGATGGGTTTTCCTTTTTAAATAACTGCCCATACTCCATCGTGTGATTGTCTTTTGATAGAGAATCTGTAAAGACCCATTTAAGTTAAAACTAGGTCATTAGGATGGGTCTAATCCAATATGGCCAATGTCCTTAGAAGGACAGGAAACCATGCTATGAGGAAGGTACCTACAGGAGGAAGATACTCTGAGGAAACAGAGAGAAGATAGGACAGGAATTGATAAGACAAAGTGAGAAGTCTTGGGAGACCGTTCCTGTTCCTAGTACATCCTTCTGAGACTGATTGCCTCCAGAGTTCCAGAAAAGCACATGTCTTTATTTAAGCCATCCAGCATATTTGAGATTGTTACAGCAGCTTCAGCAAACTGCTACAGAGCTACTTCAAGACAAGATTTCTCAGCAGAAAAGGAAGAGAGGGCGAGTTCTTCAACTTAATTTAAAATATGTACTATCACTCTTGCAAGTGAGGGGAAGTGAGGCTTTACCCCTGGGATTAAAACAAATCTCATCACTTTTATTCACCGTGTTTTTCATTTTGGTATATCCAGCCAGGAGATCGAGAGAGACAGGTGGCTAAGGCATGGAAAGAAACAGATACCCCAAAAGCATTCCACACAGTGAAAGAACCCAGCCTAAAATTGTTTCATGTTCGGTAGCCAAACTATTTGTTCTTGGAGAGATGATAACATTACTGAAAAACAACAACAACAACAACAACAACAACAACAACAACAAAAGGGACAGATGGTTTGCAGGGTTAGGAAAGAGGATGGGTGAGCAGAGACTGTGTGGTGTTCTTTAGCACACTTCAACTGCAGTGTGTGCCGTTAGAATGCTGGGAACCTACCAGTGTGTGTGTGTGTGTGTGTGTGTGTGTGTGTGTGTGTAAACAGAATCCATATTATATAATTATTATATTATATATTAAACTATTGATTTGGGGATCTCAGGTGGGATTGCCAGCTACTAATGGCAAAGCAAACCGCTCACTTTTTTTTCTAGAAAACATAAAGAAAGAGAAATGAAGAGGTGAAAGTCCTACGGTTCCTTTCAAAGTCCAATCCCAGTGACTATTGCCCTCGAGATGCTCACCATTTCCATCCTGGAACCAAGACTTTCAGGGCAATGAACACACGCACTGTAGCTGTGTAGGAGTGTCCACTCACTGGATATAACAAATGCTCATAGAGTGGGAAGCATGCAAACCGTGAGGCGAACTGGAAATGGGCAGAAGAGACCTCAGACATTCTGTTGTGCTGTCTTTCTCTGTAACACAACTGCTCAAAATGTTATTTCTTTAAAAGCTAATCTTAAAAAAGGTTGCATTCTCTATAATTCCACTCTTTCACATTCTTGAAATGTTAAAGGTCTAGGATTGGACAAGGGGGCGAAAACTGGTAACATCTGGAGAAGGGAGAAACATTACATCACTATATGAATTTTCCTGCTAGGAAATTGTGTTCTGGCTAAACAAGTCCCAGCAGGGAAATGCAGAGGAAGGTCAGATGGTCTCTCAATGTGTTCTCTCATAATTGCAGGAGCTTAAAACGATTGCAAAATTCAAATTTAATTTAAGGGATGAAATTTATTGTTTATAGGAAGTTGCTAGTATCGTACCTAAAATTTTCATATGACCTCATTTTCTCTTTTTCAGTTTATTCATATTGATACTACTCTATACACTGACAGTGACTTTCATGTGAGTATAGTAAGGATTTTCAAAATTGCTATCTTTCCGGTTCTTCAGCCATATTCCCATAACTTCACTGAAATACTTATAGTTTTAAAATCTAACTTATGGTAGGTTCTCTTAGTGTTTTGACCCATGACATTTCTGAGGGAGTGTTGAATTTTTGGGACTCATGGCAAAATGCTAGACAAATGCTACTTTTGTAATGGTGCCATATTACAATGGGGAAAAAAAAGCAACTTTCCTTCAATGTCAAACAAAAATCTCATGGATTTCTGTGATGCAGTTAGATCATCATAGAATTGGACGCTAGAACTGGACTAAATAACTCCATCTACATGTCTTTATATCCATTGTTTTTGTGCTATAGTGTGTAAGCACCCTCACTACATCTACTGAAACTTGCTTAATGGTGTCCATGCTTTGTATTTTGCATGGATCTCTACACTTGTAAGAGGTCTTTTCACTAGTTTCTATGTGTGATAAGAATAATCCAAATGATATGCTGGATTATCCAAAGGATGAGCTAGCCTCATGTATAATATACTGATTTGCTAATGGCATTGGTCACGTGGCTCCTCCTTTCACTCCAGGCTATTGCTAAAGCAAAGGAATAGACCACCAATTCCATTGCTTGGAAAGTGTTAATTTAAATAATTGTTAACCTCTCACAATTTAAAGTCACCTACTAAGAACATCAGTGAGATTTGCTCTGGGGCAGGTCTATGGAATGTTTTAAACATGGTGGGAAGATCCACTCCAAGTGTGGGCTGCATCAGTTCATGGGCTGAACCCTGGAAAAGCACAGAGGTTAGAGGAGGAGTCCTGAGCTCAGCTGCCCGCATTCTCTCTGCGCTCTCTTAGCTGTGATTCTGACTCTCTGTCTTAAGTTCTGTTGCCTTGACTTCCCTTCGATGATGAACTGCAACTTGGGATTGTGAGCAAAGCAGACATTCTTTCTCTTTGAAGATACTCTTTGTCAGAGTAGTTTTATCACTGAGACAGAGAAAGAAATGAACCTAGAACCAAGACCAAACTATGTATTGTGTGTTCGGGACTGGCACCTAGAACTTCTCTGAGGTGGAAGGTTTGTGCCCTCTGCTCATGGTTTGTTGAGTAGAAGGTAGAGCCTGAAACTCAGACAAGCAGGTGTCCACCAGGAAAGTGTGAGATCTAGATAAGCTCTCCTCTGATTGTAGTATATTTTCTGTTTTTCTTTGCTTTTTTCCCTAATCTGAAAGCTTTCCCGTGCAGGAAGGGAGCCTTGAAACTCACAGACAATTGAAAGAATTGATTTTGAAGTGTAGATGTGAATACTTAGGCTAGGCACAGCTGATTTCCCACTTCATGTTTCCATAATTTTTTTAAGTTTAGGGTTTTGAGAAGTAACTCTTAGAAGAAATACATTTTCTTGTTCACAGTCCTTTCTGATTTGGCCAGCCCATAAGTGGGCACTGCCTTTCCTTTGGGTTTTCTCTCAAATTTCTTCGACTTCTTTCTGCTGGAAACTGTAGGGTCAGTATGGCTTGCAGTTACCACTCTGTAAGATGTGAACATGTAGTGTGAACACTTTTTCACCAATGTTCTGTCACTTCTAGGCTGCTCATTCGCCTGCAGCAAGAGGGTGTCCAGTGAGCGATGGTAGCCTTTTATGCCCGTGTTTCCTTCTGTATAATAGTACTATCCTTCTTTGTTAGTTTTGGTTTCAAAATCAAATGAAAAAAGAAATCCACTTCCTGTGTAAATAAAACTCCCTACTCGCACACAGTCAAAAAGCAAGTTAGGGAAGAAAGTATTTGTTTGGCTTACAGTTCCAAGTTATAGTCCATAATTATGGGAAGTCAGGACAGGCATTTAAAGTATCCAGCTAACGGTGAAGAACAGAGACAGAGTGACTGCAAGAACACTTGCTTGCTTGCTCTTAGGTACCTCTCCTCTGTCTTACACTATTCAGGACCCTCTGCCTAGGGAGTGGTGCCACCCACACTAGTTTGGGTCTTCCTCCATGAATTAACAATGAAGACAAGCTTCTAGGGACATGCCTACAAGTTAACCTGAGAGGTAATTCCTCAGTAAGACTGTCTTCTAAGTTGTGTCTGGTTGACAATTAAGACTAAGCAGTGTGGGTATTACTCTTTTTGTTTTGTTTGTTTTTGTTTTTGTAAAATAACTAGGTGGAATTAACTGCTGTGTTTTTCTTTTTAAATCAAAGTCTTACCAATGTGAAAATGAATAATGGGAAAAGGTTTTGCGTTTGCTTATTTTGTTTTTAAACTGGCTCTTTTCTTTTTAGCCCAGTTGCAAAGTTACTGCAATGAACTGCTTTCTCCTGGAATTACAGGTTATTTTGCACGAGTACAGTAACATGACTCTTAATGAAACAGTAAGAAACGTGCTCTACCTTGCAAACAGCACTCTGTCTTCTAACAAGGTGAGTGATGCAGCTATAGAGAGCTGCAGCTGATATTTTTGGCTTGAGACAAGGCACTTATATAGAGGCAGAGTCTCCTATGGTGCACAGAAGAGAATTTGATTCCAGTGGAGTGGTGACCAGAAGTGGTATCAGTGCTGGCATGCACAGAATCCTAAACTTGTTAATCCCCTCCCCCCCAGTAAACAGACATTTCTGAATAATGCCAACCAGCGTGCTTTAGTGTCAGTCATATTGATTTAAAATGCCCTATTGGCAAGCAGTGGATAGACATTAATGTGATCGAGTGTTTAGCATCAGAAATGGTAGCTCACATTTATTGGGTTAGGTCTTAATACCACACACTGACCTTTCTACTTTGGACTGATAAGACACTGAATCCTCAAAATCAGTCTCTTTTCAAGTCTAGCTGTTTCTATTTCTGTTTGAATGTTGATGCACATGGGAAACACAGAGCTCACCACACACCCCCGTTCATGCAGCTGAAGGCATCAGAGCTGTGATTCTACTCCAGCTTCTGTCCTCTCACCTTCCAAAACTGTAAGTAATGGAACAATTAGAATCAAGTATTATTTAGAGCATCCCAGACAACACGAGCAGGATGGGGCTATAAGAAAGCAAATCCTAGTGACTCCTGTGCTCGGCTGAGAGGGTAAGCAACACGGATGCCCTGAGGTGCAAGGAGTTGTGATTTGAGAGGGACAACCTAAGTGAACAAAACAAGGTACAAACAAAGGAACGCACAGTAAAATGATTTCATTTAATAAGCACTTCTATATACCCTTTTAAGCACCTATTCTGAGGAAGGAGGCAATGTGAATCAGCTAGTCAGTGAATGAGTGAACTGGCCCGTTAGCTCTTCAGCCCATTGCAACAGAGAAAGTGTGTGTGTGTGTGTGTGTGTGTGTGTGTGTGTGTGTGTGTGTGTGTGTGTGTGTTTAGGGAGGTTCTAGGGTTCTTTCTGGTGTTGAGAGGGGTTAGTCAATAAGGTACTGTGTTGCATAGAGGTCAAGGAATGGATGTCAGGGATGTTCAGGGAACATCTTTAGGCAGACACAACTGGAGGTGCAGTGAACTTGAGATGCCTTGGCCTCTTCCAAATGCTGGGCTGCCTTGAGCGTCTGCTCAGACGCCACCTTCTCAGTGATGTCACTTATTCATATTCGCCACACTTTCCCCACATCCTCACTCGCTGTTCTGAGCTCTGCACATGTCCCACACTGATAATCATTCCAGGAAGTCAGTAATAGTGATTACCTGTCACCATCAGAAAGTCCGCCTCAGAGTGCATACATTTTAGAGTTCTTTTGAATGTGTCATTACGATTCCCAGGACATAGACTCCTCCCAGGAATCCATCGCTTGCCAAGTGAATCTGTTTGTGGTTAAATTACTTCTGCAATGTTATCATTACCTACTAATGGTAACAGATAACTCATCACAGTATCAATGCTGAGCTTTAGGCTACATATTGGTGCCACCCCCAAAGTGACAGTTTGGCATAAATACTGGAAGAGTGAACAGGACTGCACGGTTGGGAGACCTGTGTAGAATGTTTACATGTCAGGGGCAGTGAGCCACTAAGCATGTTTGCTTTCCTCTCTGACATTGTTTTCAGGGCCAATTAGAGAGCACTGTTAGCATTATGTTAGCATCATGGCAGTGTCTGGCATTCTTTGTGTACCGGGGAATCTGAATTCCGAGTGTCTAATGAATATGAAATCTAATTTGACTTTTTTTTTTTACTTAAACCAGTTTCTTTAAATTTTTTATTAGATATATTTCTTTACTCACATTTCAAATGTTATTCCCCTTCCTGGTTTCCTGTCCATAGTCTCCCATCCCCTCTCCTCCCTATCCCCCATATGGGTATTCCTCCTATACATCCCCCTTACTGCCCGGTCCCCATATTCCCCTTCACTGGGGTCCAACCTTGGTAGGACCAAGGGCTTCCCCTTCCAATGGAGCCCCAACAAGGCCATTCTCTGCTACATATGCAGTTGGATCTAATTTGAATTTTGCTGGCACAGCCTTCATAGTTTCAGATGATCGCTAAAATGTTTATTCATGATGGCCACACTTGTAGTTTTCTAGCTGTTCCCAAAGCCATGTTTATGGCATTTGCCTAAGTGATTCAGATCAACCTAATGTTCAGTTAGCTGTCTGTGCCCGGCCTTGTGCTTAATGGTGGGAAACAAAGGAAATCTGGTTATGCTTCCCAGGGATAGTTAGGCAACAGTAGTGTAAAAAGGCTGAAAGTCTGTGATATATGTATATAATATATTATATTTGTGATATTTAACACACACACACACACACACACACTGTGTGATAGGACACAAAGGCAAGTGCTCATGAAGTATGGACTTAGAGAGAGAGAGAGATACAAAAAGTCAAAATAAAAAATCACAAGGCAAAGTCAAAACCAAAACAATAACAATGAGGACAACAACAGTGACAACGACAGTGACAACGACACTGTGATGGGCTTTAATCAGGAAGGAGACTGTTCAAGAAGGAGATGCATTCTGTCTGCAGATCTAATTCTTCCTCCTTGTTTGGCAGAATGTAATAGAGTCTGGCTGCAAGGAATGTGAGGAGCTGGAGGAGAGAAACTTCACGGAGTTTTTGCAGAGTTTTATACATATTGTCCAAATGTTCATCAACACGTCCTGACTGCACTCGAACCTCGTCAGTGTTTCTGTTATTAAGACACCTCCGCCTGCTGCCCAGAGGCAGCACAGCTCCATGCATTCGTGATCTGCTGGGAAACCAAGCTGCCTAACAGGAAACGGTTGAGCCATTTGGATCCCATGAACCCTCGGGAATGAAGAGAGGGAAAGGGCTTTTCTCGGACTTATTTTTGCTTGCTTATTTTTAATTTATTACTTCAGTTGTGCATATTTGTAATATAACAGAAGATGTGGAATAAAGTTGTATGCATATTTTATCAGTTGAAGTACTTTGCCCTTTTTAATAATGTGTGTTTGGCTGTGTGTGATGTTTGTGTATATATGCTTATCTGTGTGTATGTGAGTGAGTGTTTGTGTGTGTGTGTGTGTTTGTGTGTGTGTGTGTTTGTGTGTGTGTTTGTGTGTGTATGTGTGTGTATGTGAGTGTGTGTGTGGGTGTGTATGTGTGTGTACGTGTGTGTGTGTGTGTGTACGTGTGTGTGTGTATGCATGTGTGTGTTGCAGTGCATGCATATGCAAGTCTGTCAAGGCGAAAGGTTGATTTTGAGTGCCTTGCTGATTTCTTTTTAAAGACCTTGCTTTTCCTTAACCTGGAACCTAGTAATTGAGTGAGACTAACTGGCCAGTGACTGCTGGGGATCCTTCTGTTTCTACTTCCATACAAGTGGGATTCCAGACACTTGCCCCATCTCATTTTATATGTGAGCTGATGATCTGGATTCAAGTCCTCATGATAGTGTGCTGAGCACATTCTCCACTGAGCCATCTTCCCACTCCCTACTTCACAGATTGCAACAAATGAAGGGCATCTTTTTGTTTGTTTGAGGGTGATAGTTCTTCAAGGAAAGTGCAAAAATACACAGAAAACTGATGTTTACACTGGCATTTCACAGTTTTATTTTATTCTCACAAATTTTAATGCCACACACACTTCTTGAGTTTTTAAAAGGTCTGATTTGTTGGACTTCATTTGGTTTGACAAATACACAGTTGCTCATAGGTGCTAGAGAAATCGCTCTGAGGTGAGAATACTTGCTGCACAAATATGAGGGTCCACATTTGCATCCCTACCATCCTTAGAAAGTCGGCCATGGCTATGTCTACCCTGCACTTTTGTGGAGGAACAGACGGATCTTTGTGGCTTGCTGTCCACAGGCTTGGATGCTGGTTCAATGGCTTACACTGTCATAAGAGGATGTGGAGGGGAGTGGTAGATCAGGACACACAATACACATATATACTCACATGCATTCAATAACTAAATGCAACTTAAAATAACTATTAATAACCCTTACTAAGGCTCTTCACTCTTCTGTCTAAAATTAGTAAGCTTTCTAGCATTCCCATTGCTAGAAAATAGTGAAAGTGTACCATTTTTAACTTTAATTTTCCAGTCTAATTGCTAAAGAAAAGTTGGTCCCCATCCAGTGTTTGTTTATCTGAGGAAAGGGAGATCAAAATGCTAGTCATATCCCCGATGGTATTTGATAATGACTAATAATCCACTTGCGTTGTATAAACAAACAGAGGTTGGTTTTAAAGTTTGGAATGTTCCAGTACTCGCAGTTACTGCCTCGGAAATGTCACACGCCACAGCCGATTTTAGAAAACTCAAGTGTATAGTTGTTAAAACTCTTTAACTCAAAATAACGTGGGTATGAAATAGTCATACACAGTCACATTTTAGTTACCGTAAGAGAGAAAGTGATCATGCACCATCACTGAATTTAACTTCATCTTCCTGCTCTTAAAGTCAAACCTTCACGTCTATTTCAAAATCCAGACTTTCCACACCCCTCCATTGGCCAACCCAGAGTTAAATCCTTGGGGAATACCATGTTTATGTCTCACCTAATTGCTGAAAATATATCATATATTCCTATAATAAAAGAAGCACAAAGTCCTATATCTAATAGCAAATGGATAAGGTCAGCCAAATAAAAAATTAGACTGATAATCCAACGTACTGTTGATGGATACATTCTTGAATTTTCTTTATTTCAAGCAAAGGAACAATAGATGTATGAGAGGATATTATAGGCTTGCTCTCTCTGGTAATAAAGTACAAGGACTCCAAGGTGTGACACAGAAACACAAGCATAACTAATAAGTAATTTGTGAGCCAAGAGAATTTTATAACCCAGTTACAAGTCTAGTTTCATAGAATCTCATTCTTTATCTGAGATGAGCAAATCAATAGATTTTCCTTCTTCTGCTGTTGTTACTGTAGTTGTAAAGGGGGAATTATATGCTTTGATGTTGTAGTTTATAGATGACAAATTCAATAACTAATAAAATCAAACAGACATACCCAATATAAAAATCAAGGGGCTGGGGATTTAGCTCAGTGGTAGAGCGCTTGCCTAGGAAGCGCAAGGCCCTGGGTTCAGTCCCCAGCTCCGGGGAAAAAAAAAAAAAAGAACCATAAAAATCAAGTAATGTGATTGTTCCCTCACGCCCCCAAGCAACAAGAAATCCCAGAGAGTGTATTCCCATTCCTTCTCTTATGTGAGTGTGTAACTCAACATAGGCCATCTGCACTCACAGACAAATCATGATTAACATATGCATGCAATGGCTAAATATTTTGCCCAGAGGTACTCCCATTTCCAAGATGATTTGGTTTAGTATTTCTGAACATGTCTAGTGACTGAACTGTGCTCTCAATAAGGATGTGTTATGAAAAATATTTAGCTGTCTGAAGAGTCCCTTGGTCTTAATTGTGTACCTAACACAACGAAGAAGAAAATTAATGAAACAGAGACAGGTTTGTATCCTATAATTTATTCCTTCAACCCTAAATTTTGAAATAGAGATTATAGAAACCAATTAAAGACCATTGTAACATAGAAGCAGATTTGAAAGTTGCTATGTTTAGCCTTTGGAAATGGTGTCAGACTTTTTGGACTATTGTCACAGAAGGCAGCATCCATATCCAAGTCACTTACCTTCATTTTCATGATCACTTTTTTCCCTCACTAAACGTTCACCAGGTTGGTTATACTGGTTCCTTAGTTATTGGGAATCTATTCTGTGTGAACATTTTAACAAATGCTATAAGAAGGCCATAGTGTCAGCCTTCCTGAGCTCACAATCCTGCAGAAGCTTTGTGTTACCCAGCTCTTTTTCCGAGGTCTTATTTTGTGTCCATTAATTCTAATCTTGAAGGGGATCAAGGAGAGTCATGTTGATTCAGGGTGTTCGTTCAAAGAGCACTTCTTGAAGAAAGTGACAGGTGAGCTGAGCTGTCAGTGGATAGGAGATGAGCTAGAGGAGGAGTGAGAACTGGCCCACAACACTCTAGTCAGTGTTCCTAGAGCAAAAGAGAATCCAGGATAACCAGGAAAGATGGAAAAGCAAGTGTGTTAATGAAAGAGTTAACTGCCTGCTTGAACTACAGTAATGACTTCCTGTCTATCCTATAGAAAGAAGACTCATTGTAACATAAAAAAAGTACCTTGAACAAAAGACTTTAAGTCAAAGTCTACTTATAGATAAATATCAGGCTCATAAAATTTATCACTGAGTGGGAGCGTCATCTCTACCGTTAGATAATTTCTTGGAACACTGAATGGACAACAGTTTGAGCAAGTAATTACTCACTGTGACATCCCCGTATCCAACATGTGAGACTTGAAAGAGTCAGGGGCATGCGTACAATGAAGCATCAGGCTCTAAAGGGACAAAGAAGATGTGATGGTTTGTATATGCTTAGCCCAGGGAGTGGCACAATATTCAGGTTGTTGGAGTAGGTGTGTCACTGTGGGTGTGGGCTTTAAGACCCTCGTCTTAGCTGCCTGGAAGCCAGTATTGTGCTAGCAACCTTCGATAAACATGTAGAACTCTCAGCATTCCCTGCACCATGCCTGCCTGGATGCTGCCATGTTCCTGAATTGATGATAGTAGACTGAACCTCTGAACCTGTAAGCCAGTCACAATTAAATGTTGTTCTTTATAAGACTTGCCTTGGTCATGGTGTCTGCTCACAGCAGTAAAACCCTAAACAGAAGGTTGTTTGAATGGAGGATTTTCTAAACCCTACATCACTGAAAACTGTTTAAGATAAGAGATAACTGCTTAGTCTCATCAGGAAAAACCAAGTAGAGCAATGCCCATGAAGTGGAGTGGCAACTGGGAAGAGTTGGAATGAGAAATGAAGGAGGTGGGATATAACTGGGTAGAAAGAGAGAGAGAGGCAACATTTGAAGTAAAATTAGCCATACATACCACTGGGGACAGATATCCCAAGGCTCAGTGGACATGGAAGCTTAAGAGGCAGGGGCAGAAGGAGGAAAAATCATTTCTCAGTTCATGACAGTAAAGAGCCTAGAAGGGAAATAACAATGTCAGAGAGTGGATGGTTCTGGGTGGCGGATATTATTTCTCCTAAAGAACTCGAAGATAATTGGTCCTCAGCCAAGCTCCATTTCCTAAGATGAATTAAGAAGGTCAAAGCTACCAATGTGTCTGTAAGCCCTCTTCTCAGGGTGCACCGGGATGGTGATGATAATAATAATAATAGTTCTTTTATACAGGTGTGTGTCTTTATATTTCACAAAGCACTTTCATCTGCATTATTTTATTTTGTGAGAGTGTTTGCCTCTCTTGGGCACTGATTCAATGAGAACAGTCTTGGAAATATTTGACTTTTGTCAGTGATGTGTAAAATGAAAAAAAAAATCCAACAAGAAACGACCTGAAAATTTTGTCCAAAGTTAGCTGCGTGTATATTTATGAGCTACTGCCACTTGTATTTCTTTTTTAAATAAACATGAGTGTAATACTTGGGGTGGAAAATTGTGTCTTATTCAAGAGTTCAATATTAGACTTAAGTTCATATTTTTGGTTCAGATTTTGATACTATTTCTTTTTACAATTCTCTTCTGCTTTTTTCTCCCCAAAGACTCTTCCCATAAGGCAAATGTACTAGTAAGTTTATCCAGCCTGAATTAATTACCTTTTTATAGCAAAAGAAAAAGTATCTCCTTTTGACAAGGAAGATGTTTGAACTATATTTATGGATAAATAAAGGCAGCTGCTTGGCTTCAAACATTCCACCTGAAAAGATGGAATTCTTTCTTTGTTTCACAAGGACATCAGCCTTTGGTGTCCCTGGGGTTGTTAAGGTGTGAAAACCACAGAGAAGCAGTACTTTTACAAAGCATTCAGTTCGGAATAGCAAGCAAATGGCAGTATACTTAATGGTCACTCTCGATGGGGGTCCCTTAGCCTCTTCTTCAGTGTTCTCCCTGTAAGTGTAGGCTGGCAACACACTCTCCCGCAGGACATCCATCTAAATGGCTGCAATGATACTGCTTACCTGCTCTCCAGCTGAATAGCTCTTTAATAGAAGAGATTCTTTGCTTGGGTTAGAGAGTGTGTTTGCCAAACAGAGCACTACATGCTAGAAAAGGCTGCTAACTGCAGATCCAGAAAAGTTCCACATCTTCCTGATGGCGCTATCGGAACCCTTTGAAGCATTGGATTGGAAATCAGACTTCTTATTAAAAGAAATTGATGTTCTGGAGGGTTCTTTGGCCCCTGGAGATTCACTTCATACCATAGTCAAGTTTACTTCTAAAAAGGAAAGATATCAAATGTGCCCATTGAATTAATATTTGCAAGCAGTAATAAAAAGGACCAATGACAGAAGCTTCAGGTACAGGATTCAGGGAGCCCCATTGTCAAGAATTCAGAAACAGTGATAAAACCAACTAAAAGCCCATCTGTACTCCTCATGGCTGTGCACCGTCAATCATTATATGAAAACAATCCTAGTACTAAGTTGTCCCCTGCCCCCACACACATAATACTTTCCTAAATTTTAAGGAGTTACTCAGATTGCCATTTTAAAGCATTTTGTGTGTAGTATACTCTTTTTTTTTGAGCTGGTTTTGAGTCCTCTGTTGCCTTCATTGTTTATCAGGAAATGTGTTAACATGGAGGGGATACATGGCTAGTTGACCATGTGTAGGATTCAGGGGTCTCCTCATCTAAGATAGCAATGTAACTGTGCGTAGCAATGTGTAGAATTCCATAAAGACATTTTTTGGAAATAGGACCACACCCTTGACAGATTCTGGGCATTTTCCATGACTCAGAGGCATTTAAGGATGCCTCTAGGAGGGCTGAAGAGGTGTTTCAGAGGTTAAAGGCATGCGCTGCTCTTGCCAGATGACTGACTTTAGTTTCCAGCCTGCAGCTGGTTATAGCTCTGGGCTTCCAAAACCCTCTTCCGGCCTCTGTGACTAAGTGCACTCAAGTGCACAAACTCACACCCACACGTTCACTCATATATTCAGTAATTGGTAAAAATAAAATAATTCTAAAGAAAAGAATGCTTCTGGGATACACCAGATCTTATATCAAGCCAGGCAGTCACATAATAGCACATTTGTAAAGTGTACATGTATGTTTAAGGTGTGACTAAAGATACTGTCCAAATTTGCATTTTTACTGAAAAATTCCCCATAGGTGTACTGCTCCGGCAGGTTCTGGGGATACACTTTTGAGCAGACAGGCTGTTGTAACATTTGACATCAAAGAGCCTTTGCCTCTGAGTTGCTGTAGGAAGCCATAGACATGACTAGACAGAGAGCATCCAGAGAGACAGGGAAATAGATGGGCTCTTAGTCACCGTACACTGGCTAAATACTTAACTGCCTGGGCCTGTCTGTTTTAACGTTGTACAAAGCATTATGGTATTATTGACTAGCAAGGCTGTTGTGAGTTAAGTTAGATTTCACAGTTCTGGAGTAGGTGACTTCATTTCCAACCCTGTCCTTTGCTCACATTCAGATTTCCTCTTACAGTAGTGTAGTTTTTCTGTAGGACTTCCACTCATACCCTTCTAGCCTCAGGTTGAAAACAAGCACAGTGCTATTATGTCAATAATTTCCTTGGAGAAATTATGTTCGTTTTAGTGCTTCCTGGTTCCAGGTAGGATCAGAATTGAAAACTTTCCTACTTCTGTGTGCACCAGTAATCTTCCAAAGTAGATAACTAAATGCTTTTGTTACATTTTGCTGTTGCCTAGCAGACTACTGACTTTAAGTCAACCTGACCCCTGTCCCTTCTCTCACCCATTTCTCTTTCAATATTTACTTGTAACAGCTCTATAGATTGCTGCCTCTACGCTGAATACAATATTCTCCAGCTCCTTCTTTCCCCACCCCAACTCATCTAAAAGCTATTCTGTATATTAGAGACTGTCCACCTCCTTTGAATGAGAACTGCAATATTTTCACCCTGTCACCACTGCAGAACTCAACTGCTTACATTGTCCACACCAATTATTGAATGGATGTGTGAGCCTGGGTACTTTCTGTTACGCCGTGACCTTCTCACATCAGTCAAAAATCAAATAAACGAGGCTTGCACTGCATTCAAGTCTAACCAAAGAGCATTCTTTGCATTAGAGCTTGTTAAGTGTCAGGAAAGCTGGGGTGGCTGAGGACTTTGGAATCTGTCATGGTGGAGAGGATTTCTTCTTTCAGTTTGTTTTATGGCGCTGTCTCACGAAAGCCTCCAGGCTCTTATCCCTGAGCCACAGAGGCAGGACCCTTTGCTGGCTGCTGCTTGTAATTAAGAAAACATTATAGTCAAAGCTAGCATGGAGCACTCATTCAATTCTACGACCATATTTTCACCACTGAGAAAGTTTAAGCAGATGAAAATAAACAAAAGAGATAGAAAACATGGGCTCTGGTTTATAGATTTCAGTTAGTCTGCCCACTCTCTCCCTACTTATTCAATATAGTTCTTGAAGTTCTAGCCAGAGCAATCAGACAACAAAAGGAGGTCAAGGGGATACAGATCGGAAAAGAAGAAGTCAAAATATCACTATTTGCGGATGATATGATAGTATATTTAAGTGATTCCAAAAGTTCCACCAGAGAACTACTAAAGCTGATAAACAACTTCAGCAAAGTGGCTGGGTGTAAAATTAACTCAAATAAATCAGTAGCCTTCCTCTACACAAAAGAGAAACAAGCCAAGAAAGAAATTAGGGAAACGACACCCTTCATTATACATCCAAATAGTATAAAGTACCTCGGTGTGACTTTAACCAAGCAAGTAAAAGATTTGTACAATAAGAACTTCAAGACTCTGAAGAAAGAAATTGAAGAAGACCTCAGAAGATGGAAAGATCTCCCATGCTCATGGATTGACAGGATTAATATAGTAAAAATGGCCATTTTACCAAAAGCGATCTACAGATTCAATGCAATCCCCATCAAAACACCAATCCAATTCTTCAAAGAGTTAGACAGAACAATTTGCAAATTCATCTGGAATAACAAAAAACCCAGGTTAGCTAAAACTATCCTCAACAATAAAAGGACTTCAGGGGGAATCACTATCCCTGAACTCAAGCAGTATTACAGAGCAATAGTGATAAAAACTGCATGGTATTGGTACAGAGACAGACAGATAGACCAATGGAACAGAATTGAAGACCCAGAAATGAACCCACACACCTATGGGCACTTGATTTTTGACAAAGGAGCCAAAACCATTCAATGGAAAAAAGATAGCATTTTCAGCAAATGGTGCTGGTTCAACTGGAGGTCAACATGTAGAAGAATGCAGATTGATCCAGGCTTATCACCCTGTACAAAGCTTAAGTCCAAGTGGATCAAGGACCTCCACATCAAACAGATACACTCAAACTAATAGAAGAAAAACTAGGGAATCATCTGGAACACATGGGCACTGGAAAAAAAATTCCTGAACAAAACACCAATGGCTTATGCTCTAAGATCAAGAATCGACAAATGGGATCTCATAAAACTGCAAAGCTTCTGTAAGGCAAAGGACACTGTGGTTAGGACAAAACGGCAACCAACAGATCTTTACCAATCCTACAACAGATAGAGGCCTTATATCCAAAATATACAAAGAACTCATGGAGTTAGACCTCAGGGAGACAAATAACCCTATTAAAAAATGGGGTTCAGAGCTAAACAAAGAATTCTCAGCTGAGGAATGACGAATGGCTGAGAAACACCTAAAGAAATGTTCAACATCTTTAGTCATAAGGGAAATGCAAATCAAAACAACCCTGAGATTTCACCTCACACCAGTGAGAATGGCTAAGATCAAAAACTCAGGTGACAGCAAATGCTGAGGAGGATGTGGAGAAAGAGGAACGCTTCTCCGTTGTTGGTGGGATTGCAGACTGGTACAACCATTCTGGAAATCAGTCTGGAGGTTCCTCAGAAAATTGGACATTGAACTGCCTGAGGATCCAGCTATACCTCTCTTGGGCATATACCCAAAAGATGCCCCAACATATAAAAAAGACACGTGCTCCACTGTGTTCATCGCAGCCTTATTTATAATAGCCAGAAGCTGGAAAGAACCCAGATGCCCTTCAACAGAGGAATGGATACAGAAAATATGGTACATCTACACAATGGAATATTACTCAGCTATCAAAAACAATGACTTTATGAAATTCGTAGGCAAATGGTTGGAACTGGAAAATATCATCCTGAGTGAGGTAACCCAATCACAGAAAAACACACATGGTATGCACTCATTGATAAGTGGCTATTAGCCCAAATGCTTGAAGTACCCTAGATGCACAGAACACATGAAACTCAAGACGGATGATCAAAATGTGAATGCCTCACTCCTTCTTTAAAAGGGGAACAAGAATACCCTTGACAGGGAATAGAGAGGCAAAGATTAAAACAGAGACAGAAGGAACACCCATTCAGAGCCTGCCCCACATGTGGCCCACACATATACAGCCATCCAATTAGACAAGATAGATGAAGCAAAGAAGTGCAGGGCGACAGGAGCCGGATGTAGATCGCTCCCGAGAGACACAGCCAGAATACAGCAAATACAGAGGCAAATGCCAGCAGCAAACCACTGAACTGAGAATAGGACCCCCGTTGAAGGAATCAGAGAAAGAACTGGAAGAGCTTGAAGGGGCTTGAGACCCCATATGTACAACAATGCCAAGCAACCAGAGCTTCCAGGGACTAAGCCACTAACTAAAGACTATACATGGACTGACCCTGGACTCTGACCTCATAGGTAGCATTGAATATCCTAGTAAGATCACCAGTGGAAGGGGAAGCCCTGGGTCCTGCTAAGACTGAACCCCCAGTGAACTAGACTGTTGAGGGGAGGGTGGCAATGGGGGGAGGATGGGGATGGGAACACCCATAAAGGAGGGGAGGGGGAGGGATTAGGGGGATGTTTGCCCGGAAACCGGGAAAGGGAATAACACTCGAAATGTATATAAGAAATACTCAAGTTAATAAAATAAAAAAAAAAAAGAAAAAAAAAGAAATGGAAAGAAAAACATTGGCTGTGCTTTCTCTTCAACACTGTTAGGCTCAAGGTTAACAGCTAAGCATAACTCTTATTTAATTCTTCCATTACCATCTAATCCTGTTTATGTCAGGAATACCTTTAATAGAATGTCACTTCAAGACACAGAGCTACAGAGACAGGCAATGTACATTAAGAACAAAATGACTACTCTATCCTGAACACTCCCAAGCTTGCAAGTGTATCAGGAGGAGATTCATGGAGCCTCAAAACTCTCCTTGGAAGTCACAGTATTGCCTCGATGCACCCAGTCCAAACATGCAATTTTCTTCAAGTGTTGTGTCTGACCACTGAAAATTAAGCACAACAGATTAAAAACCATCTGGAGAACACATTTCCAGAAGCACACTTTCTATGGAAAATAATTATGATTTTGTTGTAATAAATATGCCATTGCTAAAACAAGGATACGAGCATTAACTGTGTTAGTAGATGGCAAAGTCAAAGCCAATGACTGTTCACTGGTCATATACTGCGGGAGCAGAGTAGACTTAGGTTCTAGAAATAACTGTGCTCTGTAGAAGCCATTTCTAGGATGATGAATAATTTATTGCATTTGCCACAAATTTGAAAAGTAAATTTCCCATTTTAAGGAAAGCCCACCAAGGGAGATGGTTTGCAAATTTAAAAGAACAAACATGAAAATATGTCAATATGAAGTGCACTATAACAGGTCAGAGCTCACAGACATGTAGGGAGTGAGGCAGAGAGACAGGTGTGAAGGGGGCACGTAATAAGGGGACTGAAGAGCAGTAGAAGGGTTGGCATGTATGCTGGTTCTACTCCATGTTCTCCACTCTCTTTACTCATTACACCGCATCCCATCTTCCCACCTTACATGGCCACCATTGCCTGCCATGGTGGCTCACAAGTGCCAGCATACATTGGATTCATCTGGAGGATTCATGTCGAACTTAAGTTATTGGATTCCATGTTCAGGATTCTGCTTCGGAAGCTCTGAAGAGGATGAACTCTAGTTTATATCACTGCCTACAGTCTGTGGATGCTATGCACTATCTTAAACTTGTATTGAACAGTTTCTGTCTGTGCTCTCATGACTCAGTGGTCAACGTCTTCTCTGATTTACACCTGTCCTCCTTCCTTCTACTCTACTCCAAGGTAGCACCAACTTCTCCGATGTCATGTGTAATTACATAGCAGAGGAAGACTATAAACTAACATCTAGCTTTACAGAGTGGTATATAACATCACACTGGTAGATCTATGTTCATGGATATGTTAGAGAGGCGGCGAGGATGAAACATGGCTCCTGAAAGAGGAAACACAAAGTGGGTACACAGTGTTATTCAATGATTTCTAATCTAAGCGCTGTAATTTTTTTCAACTCTGTACCCCCATTTTCTCATCCTGGCTTCTGTGCCCTTGTGCTGTGGCCACCTCACTCACCCTCTCTCACAGAGTAGTAGAAACACACAAGCACCCTGTTCAGTACTTAGTGTTCTCATGTAGGTACACTGGAGAGAAAAAAATATATTATGGTCTTTGATCTCCAGTACCTTGCAAACTGCTTTCTCTTAGAGAAAGAACATTATTTATTATTTTCCCCATCACCGCCTTCCTTAAAACCTAGCAATTTGATCTTTTCTGTCTAGTGTTTCTGCAAGCAACTTAATAACAAAATTGTTACTTCAGGTGATTTTCCTCCAGGGCCCCAAGAATCACATGAGAAAGAACTAATCAGGGATGATGGCGTCTGCCTGAAAAGGAGGGCAGTGTCCACATGAATTGGTCCTCAACAATCTTCCAGGGAATTCTTTTGGCTCACTCAAGGTGAAAGCTGTTGTGTTCTGAGAGGAATTATCAAGGGGCATGGCCATGCACGTGTCAGGTAGTCTCCGAGTATAGCTTAGATTCTTTATGACATTACACACACATTTCTGAAAAATTCAAATGACATTTTGAGGCCACAGTGGTGTTTTATAAGCTGCTCTACTTTACCCAGAGTTGTTTTTTTTTAAGTCAACAAGAAAGGCCCTCTGTAAGCACAGAATGTATCACTCCAGATACTTGTATGTCACTCTAGTTCTGCAGCCATTTCCTGCAGGACCGTCGGATTCTTTTACCTACACTTCCCTCAGAGGGTCATCTCAGAATCCCCGGATTTACCACACAAATTCCAGCCAGTGCCCTCTTGTCCAAAGAGGTTTCTAAGAAAGATGTATGTACAAGGAAGAGGGTGGACAGAGACACTGTATGAACAAACAGATCTTCTAGTATGTGTTTGGCTCCCCTAAGTCTCAGGTGAGCCCTATGAGTCTTGGTGATCTATGTTTCATGGTTCTTCTTGACTTGAATGTTTTATTCTTCTGAATCTCAATTAATGTCAAAGCCTATAGAGAAGAGACCCCTCAGTTAAGGTAAAAAAAACAGGGCAAAATATTTCATTGAGCCATGGAGTAAGAAGTGAATAGATTTGAAAGGCATATACATCCTTGGAATATCTATATAGTTCTTATGTTACAGCCCCCCAAAGAAGAAGGGTCTGGAAAAAAAGGGCACACACACACACACACACACACACACACACACACACACCCCTCCATTTTGGTCCTTATCACATAAATCTATTCATATTTTAGCACAATTCTTTAATAGAACATCCTTGGATTACATTTTACCTTGTGATTTCTAGGATGTTGTTGTATATCCAGGAGAGGATGTTTGATCACAATTTACACAATTCTGATTAATAGTTCTGGAGGGGGACTTATATTGCATAGAAACAGAAAACTGAATCAGCATTAGGCTCCACTAGAAGACTAAACAATGGATATCATAGGAAAAGATAGGGAAGAACTACAAGGCCTTGGATTACTGAGATTAATTTACAAATTTACAGTTGACTTTGAAACGGAATGACAATGTAGTCGGTCTATATTGGAAGCTGTCAGTGGTTCCACTTTAGCTCGCCATCCTCATCTTTCTGGTTTTTTAGTTTTAGTTTCTCCCCACCCCTAACCTCATTAGTCAAGCCATTTTTTCCTCTTTACTGCGTCAAAATTTATCTAATCAAGAAAAATAAATAAAGACACATCTACTCCAAGGTTCTCCATGAATCTTCTTCCCTTGGAAGAACTGGTGACCCCATTCTGCCTAGTTTATGGCAAAATCCCTCCTAGTGCCACACCATCATGTCACCAAGACAAAGCCTAATTTGTTTCCCCCAAACACATGGAGGTTTTAGGAAATTGGTCTTTTCTCTTTTTGATATCCTCGGGGTACTAGCAAAACATGAGTGCGTTCATTTTGTAACTAAACAAGCAGATACTAAAGCCAGAAATCTCCACCATACCTTATTTGAAGGTTGCGATAAATCTTACAGAGTTAAAGTTGGGAAAGTTAAAGCAGGAAACATTTATTTTAGATGAAATGTACTTTAGACTCACAACAGCCTCACTGGCTGGGGTGTTTGAGGGACAGAGGAACAAACTGCACTTTTCTTCTACTCTGATTTTGGACATAGCTGTGTTCATTATCCTAACTGACATCCGTTGTGGATTTGGTCCCCAAAATTGCATGAGAATCCGAATGTCTGACCATGAGGGTCCCTACCCAAGTTGGATATGATTGGTAAATAAAGTTGCCAGCAGTCAATGGCTGGGCAGGAGACAGAGGCAGGATTTTAGGATTCCCTGGCAAGGAACTGAGGAAGGAGCAGGAAGGGGGAGAGAGAACCTGTAGAGACCATATCCAGAGGTTAGGCAAGGCCCTCAGTTGGGGAATGGGGCCACCCACTCATTTCCAAATTTTTAACCAAGAATTGCTCCTATCTGAAGGAAATACAGAGACAAAGTATGGAACAGAGACTGAAGGAAAGGCCATCCAGAGACTGCCTCATCTGTGGATCCACCCCATAGACAGACACCAAACCCAGTCACTATTGCTGATGCCAGGAAGCACTTGCTGACAAGAGTCTGATATAGCTGTCTCCTGAGAGGCTCTGCCAGAGCCTGACAAATACAGAGGTGGATGCTCACAGACAACCATTGAGCCCATGGGGACCCCAATGGAGGAGTTAGAGAAAGGACTGAAGGAGCTTAAGGGGTTTGCACCTCCATAGGAAGAACAACAATATCAACCAACCAGAGACACCTCCTTCCCCAAAGCTCTCAGGGACTAAACCATCCACCAAAGAGAACACCTGGAGCCACTGATGGCTCCATCCACAAGAGGATGACTTTATCAGGCATTGATAGGAGGAGAAGCCCTTGGTCCTGTGAAGGCTCAATGCTCCGCATAGGGGAATCCCAAGGCAGGGAGACAAGAGTGGTTGGGTGAGTGGGTGGGTGGGTGAGCACACTCATAAAAGCAGGTGGAAGGGAGTTTCTGGAGGGGAAACCAGGAAAGGGGATAACATTTGAAGTGTAAATAAATAAAATATCCAATTAAAAAAAAGGAAGGTGGCGAGCTGCCATGCCAGCTAAGAGACTGGGACAGAGAACATAGCTGTCATGTAGATGCTGGGAAATTCAGCCCGAGGGGGTGGCAGGTCTGAGTCTGAGGCAGCCAGATGGATTAGAGGTTTTAGTAAGTAATAATTCAGGAATATCGGAGGGGAGTGTGTGGAGGTTTGGGAGTGGCCCCACCATTGAGCTGTTTAAGGCATGTTAAAATATAAAGGCTGTGTGTGTATGTGTGCGTGTGTGTGTGTGCGTGTGTGTGTGTGTGCGTGTGTGTGTGTGTGCGCGCGCGCGCGCGCGTGCGCATGGGTGCCTTTCTTTGGAGAACCAGGAACATTTGGGCTGGTATTGAGGAGGTCCACTGCCACCACCTTGCCACCACCAGAGTTGATTTGAGTAGCAATGAATTGGCTACTGTGAAGGACATCATCATTGTTTTAAATTGTCCTTAACTCATAGAAACCCTATATGTTCGTGATGGGAAATTAAACAATTTTGCATTTAATGAATGAAAAATCTTAAAATTACATGCTTACCTTTAGAGATAACCACTAATCAACTTTTAACACATCCCTTTATTCTTTCCTACATAAATTTTCATATATAAAATATTTTATAAGCTATTTTACCCTTTATCTTGAGCCTCATTTTAGTAGCCGCCGAACTACTATAGTTTAGCATATCAACACAATATACATTATTACTAATGTATAAAAATGATAAAAAACTCATCTTACTCTTTTTTACACTTGTAGTTATGAGGCATTTACCTCAGTGAGTACCCTGAACTAAGTTCTTCCTTTAAAATACATGCCTCTCAGAAAAACAAAACAAGACAAGACAAAACAAAACAAAACCCACCAGTGTTGAGAGGAGACCTTTCTCCTTTTCTCATGTTTCCGTAGACGTCTGTACCTCCCTCTAGTTCTATGTTTCCACATCAGCCACATGACTGTTCTACATCAACTCTCCATGAGAGCAGCTGAGCAGATCCACAGAGATTCCGTCTGCTAATTGTTAAGATCTTTATACGAAGACTTAGAGTGGAGTGCATTGTATACCCTCCACCTGTCTCAGGCTTACAAGATCCTCTCTTTTCTCCGAGCCTTACTCTTGAGTTCTCAATTCTAGACTTTTCTCAACTAGGAATTGTCAGCACCCTTAGCTTTGAGTGGAATTGAGTTAGATGTTCATTGAAATCTCAGCTATTTAAAGGAGGCTGTGAAGGCAGGGAACCTTGTGATTGCCAGGCAAGAGTTCTACCACTCAGCTTGGATTCCCAGACCTTGGCTAGAGGCTTTAATGCCTGTGTAGTGGACATCAGTCTTACCAGGTGTTTCCTCATGATTCCAGCTCTTGCAGACTTTGTTGAAAGCTACTCCATAACCCAGATTTAAATTCATGTATCTTTCCTCCAGGAAGGCTTTTGGTTCATTTTTGGTTTTAAAATGATGTGTCCTATTACCTTGAAGTGTAAAGCATTGAGACTTTATTATTTCACCAAAAGTGTAGCTAATTGAGTTTTTAAATGATTACTCTCCCACATACAGTCTTAGAGTCTTTTTGGGTCTCTTTTCATTTTTTTCCCTGGATCTATCTACGTTTCTCTTTCCGTGAATGCTGTTAGCAATGCTAATGAGAAATTATATGAAGATTTGATGGTACAGGATGGGTGGGAAGAGAAATAAAGGAGGAAGTCATACTCTGTGATGCACAGTTTCTGAAAGACCCTGTGAGCACAGTCACCTGTATTGACAGAGTCCGTGTACCTACACAGCTTGTGTAATGGAGTGTCTCAGAGGTCCTGAGCACTGGTCCTAACTGGAATGAGACGAAGGATCTCAGAGATGCTCACAGACTTAATGGAAGCCTGTGTATTTTCACTTAGGAGAAAGATATTATGGCTAAAGTTTGGCTTATCATACTGAATAAGGCTTAAGCTTCTCCCTGAAGCATGAATGCTAGCAACCCAGAGGCATTGTCTTGTCTTACTGTATATGGTTTATGCTTCTCACAGAAGCAAGCACGCCGATTGCTCGGAGCTCAGAAGCTGGCACCTCTGAACGCCTGAATCCTTTCTTTTCCTTAGATCTAGTTTACTTGTCAATAAACAGATTAGGTATGAAAGCTCACTTCCTGCCTGTAGGAAGAGATGATGCTGGTCTAAGGACTGGGGTTTCTGGTCTTGTATGTTGTATATCTGTGTAAAGTGCACTTTTTGCTAACTGGTCAGTGCTGATGTCATGAGATTTGGCTTCTGCAAATATAGGAGCCTGGTGTTTTTAGACATGTTTCCTTTGAGCTAAGATAACAGTCTTTATTTAAGGACAAGACATTAAGCCTTGGTCTCAAGAGCACCAGCTTCTGGCCATGATTTGGACTGAATCATCCCCATGTGTAAAAAATATTAACTATTGCATATAAAAGGAAGAGTTAGCAATAGGTGTGTTGAAAACTCCTGAAAGATAAATAAGAGAGTCTAATTTATTACCAAATTTTCTCTTAAGTAGGAAGAGATGAGAATGGAGAGAGATTCTATGCCTGATCTATTCTACTGATTCCTGAATGGTGTAGTTCTGATGACAGACCAAAAAGTATTTGCTCTTTCTGAAACACTTTTCTGTGGAATCCTGCAAATAAACAGTTTGATTTTTAAAATATCGAGGACAAAGTTTAGTGGCTAAATCACTTAGTCTGAAGGCAAGAGGATCTTAAGATCCCCCAAACCCAGGAGATGTAGGCATAGTACTGCACACCTGCAATCCCAGTGGCAGGATGCGAGGCGGAGCTGACAGAATCCTCAGAAGCATGTGGAGCAGCTGACCTGGCACACACAGCAGTGAGAAAGAAGCCTTGTCTCAAACAAGGTACAAAACAAGGACTACACTGGAGATTGTCCTCTTAGCCCTACCAATGTTCAGGAATGTGCATTGCCCGCACACTCACACAGGCACACACACATATGTACACATCTGTGCACACAGACATACACATACACACACACACACACACACACACACACACACACACACACAGACGCGCGCGTGCGCGCACAAAAGACAAAGACATGCCAATCATTTGTTCATAAACCTTGAGTTGAGCATAAGATGGTGTTTTGCAGATTAAAACAGAGACTGAAGTAATACCCATTCAGAGCCTGCCCCACATGTGGCCCATACATATACAGCCACCCAATTAGACAAGATGGATGAAGCAAAGAAGTGCAGACTGACAGGAGCCGGATGTAGATCGCTCCTGAGAGACACAGCCAGAATACAACAAATACAGAGGCGAATGCCAGCAGCAAACCACTGAACTGAGAATAGGACCCCCGTTGAAGGAATCAGAGAAAGAACTGGAAGAGCTTGAAGGGGCTCGAGACCCCATATGTACAACAATGCCAAGCAACCAGAGCTTCCAGGGACTAAGCCACTACCTAAAGACTATACATGGACTGACCCTGGACTCTGACCTCATAGGTAGCAATGAATATCCTAGTAAGAGCACCAATGGAAGGGGAAGCCCTGGGTCCTGCTAAGACTGAACCCCCAGTGAACTAGACTGTTGGGGGGAGGGTGGCAATGGGGGGAGGGTTGGGAGGGGGAATACCCATAAGGAAGGGGAGGGGGGAGGGGGATTTTTGCCCAGAAACCGGGAAAGGGAATAACACTCGAAATGTATATAAGAAATACTCAAGTTAATAAAAAAAGAAAAAAAAAAGATGGTGTTTTGCAATAATTTGGCAATACGGGAAGGCCTCAACTAAGTCTACATAAATAATAAATTATTATAATAATAAACTACCCTATCTTATCCTTCACTCATTTTCTCATTTTTTACAGACCATTTAGTGCCCATTTCAAGTAAACAACAGGGCCTGTTCGGCTTCCCCCTACACTGTGTGCCTTTCCCTCTTACATTATGACTTATTTTCCTCTGAAAGGTTGCTCTTAGTGCTGCTTTTACCTGCACTGTGTATTAGAGAGACGGGACATTTATTTGGAGCAATCTGTTGTTTGTGATTATCTAAACTTGTGAGCTGGCATTACAAAAAGAAGCACATCTCAGCCTATTCATGAACTGTTCCCTTCCTGCCGATGACTCTCCCTCTCCCTACTTAAAATGAAAGTGCTAACATCTCACCATTATTCAAAATTGAGAAATTATGTTTCAGCACAAAATACATCTAGGACAGGGTGGGGAGAGGGAAGGGAGAGAAGAGAGATGTACTGTGCTCAATATGTGCCCCAATTTTAGTAAACATACTCCACATATATGATCTTCTTTTCATGAAACAAGTAACAAACACGATGGCATTGACCTATGCCTGATCCACCTGTCCTTGTTCTTTTTAATTCCAGACTCCCTCTATTGGCTACTTTTGTCAATGGATGAGAATTTGCACCCTTGATATCCCATGATCCCATGATATACACTGTCATATCAATGCATGTAATTCAGTATTGATGTGTAAACTGCTAAGCAGCATGTGTTTGTTGTAGAGATGTGGACATTGTCCCCCAGTGAACATGTGGAGCAGCCTCTTATTGTGGTTACTATTTAGTGTATAATCTTTACTTGTTGTGGTTTGCCCTGAAGTTATCTGTATTTTGATGCTAATTCCACTGCCCCAAGGACAGCTGCCTAGTCACATACTCAGGAATCAGGTGACTTGATCAGAACCTTTTCCCCATTGAATTTGTAAAGTACAGGTTAGGGGCAGGTACAGGATAGAAGGAGGCCTGTCATTGGAGGAGAAGGAAGGATGGGTGGGAGAGAAGTTTGAAGGAAAGGAGGAGATGAGGAGAGAGGAAGAGACATACAGAAGACAGGAGAGAGGGGAGAAGCCATGGCAGGTGATGTTAAGATTCTGCTCTGTGTATTTATAGGTTGTTATCAATGTTCTTAAGGGATGGATGGTACTGGGCTTTGTATGTTTAAGTGGGCAATTATATCTTACCAATTGGGTCAAAGATTATTGTATTGTGTGTTCTTTCATGGGAGGGTTTGAGCGTAGGAAAGTGTGCGGCGGCAGAAGACTCTGGGCGGCTGAGGAGTTGGGATGTGTTTCCGCCAAGATATCTAGCAGATATCTTGGGGCACCGCGGTGTGGACCTAGTGTGGTAAAAGACAATAATACTTCTTTTATTTTTATATTTTTACAACAACATTTACTTGTACAGGTAAGAGAAGGATCCTAAACCAGTTCTGAGTAACACAAATGTGGATATTTTAAAGAGCTTATAGCTGTTTTGATATGTTCATGACCTGGAACCAACCCATACCTCCATCTTCCATAAAATAGCAGAAGTTGCCACATGTGACAGGAAAACAACTGGACTTTCAGCTGGAAAGAGGAGTATTTTGAAATCTTGGAATTCAGTATACAGGAAACACTGTACTGTTGACTATGTTAGTGTAGGACTTCACTCCCCAGAAAGCCTAATGATAAGTCAGGGACCTGAGAGAACTCTCTAAAGACTCCTGCCTAATGCAGTCTGAAGGCAACACAGAAGGACTGAGAGATGCCATCCCATAATGCAGGCTTGATAATGAAGGGGAGCTAACAGTAGCCTGGATTTACCGTGGGATGGAACGGTCAAAAGGCTCTTCTGTGGCAAGTGCAGATGTAACTTGCTAAGGTCTGACTGTATCAGGTGGAACTGAGACATTTTACAAGACTGATCTAAAGTGATGAGAGTCACCCACCAGTCAGCCATCAGAGTCACAGAGGAGAAAAGTTCAGGAAATTATACTCATGCCCAGGCATTGTACTGGAGACCAGGTAGCAGCCTTAAACTTTCTGTAGAACACAGAAATGGCCTTGCATTTCCAAAGCAAATGGCTTTAAATTGGAATAGCAAAGCAATTCTTTGGATAAATCAACATGTTTTCAACAACAGTGCTTCCTTTTACTTATTAAGAAAAGAGCACCATCCCATGCTATAAATAAAACGTACTTTGACGTGAATTATACGTTTGGATCAGAAGCTAAAATCTAAAGAACTTCCAGAAGGCTTATGTAAAATAGTCTCTACCACTGTTGAGAAAAGCTTTCTGCAGTACTGTTAAGTAAAAGCCTTGAAACTAAAATTCAACAAAAAATTTGTGCTCATGAAAGTTTACCATTAAGAAAATAAATAGAAGGCAGGCATGGTGGCATATATCTCTAATCCAAGCCCTGAGGAGACACAGACAGACAGATGTCTGTAGGTTTGAGGTAAGCCTGGTCAGATAGTGAGTGAATTCCAGGACAGCCAGAACTATGTAGGAGACACCATCTCAAAAACAAAACAACCAACAAACCACCCCCACAACCCCCACCACCACCACCGATGACGACAAGCAAAATCAGACAAGCTTCTGGAGGAAATAATCTTAACAAGTATTTGATAATGTTTTCTACAGAACATAAATGCATTTTATAATTCAATAAGAAGAAAACAAGTAAGCCAGTAGGCATAAGAGAGCTACTTCCCCCAAGGAAGATAGACAAGTGTCTAACAAGCACATGAAAGGAGACTGAACACTAATTTTCAGAGAAGTGTGGGAATCAACTCTGCACCAGTTGAAGGGACTACACTGACAGATATTTATATTCCTGCTTGTTGGGTAGTTGCAGTTAATTGTGACTGTCAATTTGAATGGAATTGAAGACACCTAGGAGATATACCTCTTGGCGAACCCAGATATATGTGACTAAAAAGGGAAAGGCCATTCTACACATGAGCTGGATGTGCAGACTGAATAAAGGAGTAGAGGGAGGCAGCAAAGTCTGGCACCCACCACCTTTCATCTCTCTGCTTACCAAGGATGTTTGGGATCGACCAGTTGCTTTGTGACCATGTTGGAAGTTAGTCCCCTAAACCAGGAGCCAGAACAAATTCCTTCTTCCTTAAGTTAATATTGTCATAGCAATGAGAAACGTAACTAATGCTAGACGCAGAGATCCTTCCCTTCCCATTCATTCCTTCAGAGACACCAAATATCATAAGGACCACAGATGCTCGAAGGGAAACCTCTTAAGCTCAGATATACTCAAACACAACTTAGCAACTACACTCATAGCTACAATGCTTTATATTTTATTACACTTAGCTTTCTAGTTTATGTTTTGCATCATAGCCCGGGACAGACAACAACCCAGAGTTAAAAAGAAAATGGAACTAGGGTAGCAAAATGTGATGTGGCCATATTAGACACTTACTGTAATAAAACATGCACAGTGACAGGTCAGTTTGGATATTAACCAGAAATTTACCAGTGTCATTATGTTGAATGAACAGAGACTCAACATAGATCTATTGTAAAGTTCCATTGACATAGCAACCAAGAATACGGAAAATTGTAATGTTCCATTGACATAGCAACCAAGAATACGGAAAATTGTAAAGTTCCATTGACATAGCAATAAAGAATACAGGAAACAAATCTTGGGTGTTTTCTTTAGATCAGGGTTTACCTGGTACAAAGGGAATTTCTATGGTGACGATAAGTTCTATACCCACCAAAACTGTCACTTATATTGAATTCCATGTTTACTAAGACCTTCAACATGTCCTTGTGAAGTGTCACTTGATGCTGCATATTCTGAATTTTTAATTTCCTCTTTTTAAAAATACACATGGAAGTGCAGTTAACATAGTGAAATCAGATTTCAGACATCTCTAAAAAGAATTTTGAAGAATGTCTTTTGCTTATCAGAGTCTTTGGGTATAGAAAAAATGTTATGTCATCAGATTTGAACCGGGTGTTAAACTGGACTAGCATACAGTGCACAAGGCCCAGGCACTGGGAAAATTAAAGCAGTCATTTAGCTGGGAAGTGTCTGAACACTGGAACCCCGAGTTGTTGTAGAGCAGTTTAACAAAGCTGAAAACGCATCGAGCTAACTACATTGAGAGATGAAATCCCCGTTGGCCATTCATGTTTTAAGAAATGGAATATTTAAAAAATTTAATGGACATATATTTGTTGTATCATCACAGAAGACAGAGATGTACCAGAGTACTTCCCAGACACCAATAAATAAACAATTATTTTGTTAAAAGGCATATTAATCTCATTTGCCTTCACCACTATGGTCTTTGAAAGGCCTTGGAAGTAGGACTTAGTTTAAGTCACATACTTTTGGCTTAAAATCTTAAGAGTTAATTTTTAAAATCACATGAGAAAACACTTCTTACAGTTTTTGAGAAATTGGCTTAATCATGTTCTTTATTCAAAAATAGTTCAAAATTACTTTTGATTATTATTTTTGAAATATTCCCTCTGAAGATGGTAATTTATTCTCATTAAGAATACTTAAAAGCTTCATTAATAGGATCCTGAATTTTTTTAAAAAAGAAGCACTTCTTGTCAACCACAAGAAAAGCTGATGGGTGATGAATGTCAGAAGAAAGTTTATCTTGGCCAAAGTGAAGAACCTCCTATGATAGTTGCCTGAATGTAGTACTGAGTGTTGGGCTTTATACATTGAAAAAAGTGTGTTGCGGGGGTGAGAGCCGAGTTGTTGTACTGACTATCAAGAATAACTTGGGTCATTGACTGGCTCTCTCTGTGTTACACTATACATTACAGGAGAAGAATTTTGGTGAAAGGAGAAGGCTTTACTTGAGTTACTGTTTGTCTTATGCTGTCAGGAAGTCTAAGTCTCTAGACACTTGCCTCTTAGAGCAGAATGACCTAGACTATGCAGTTATAATTCAAATGTTTTCTGTGGATTTTATATCCTTGCTTGTGACATTTAACAGTGCTTCCTTAATCTTTAACTTAGTTGGAAAAATATTAAAAGTGTGTAATCAAAAAAAACTGAAATGAAAAATAAACAAGTTCTAACTGTTTGGGCTCAAACTTTAGAAACACAAAATGCCCAGCACAAATATATTTTAATAGATAATGTAAGACTTATATAAAAAGAGACACAATATGGTCAGTGAAAGTAAATGTTTTCATCTGGAACAAGCTACATAGACTTGGCAACAAAAAAGAATATGTGTTTGGTAGGTTTAAAAGAGCTGGAGAGGGGCTGGATAGATGGCTCAGTGGTTAAGAGCACTCACTGCTCTTCCAGAGGTCCTGAGTTCAAATCCCAGCAACCACATGGTGGCTCACAACCATCTGTAATGGGATCTGATGCCCTCTTCTGG
The DNA here is from genome assembly GCF_021556685.1 of Rattus norvegicus. Lineage (NCBI taxonomy): Eukaryota > Metazoa > Chordata > Mammalia > Rodentia > Muridae > Rattus > Rattus norvegicus. Next base: position 40,880,351 of record NC_141552.1, read on the forward strand.
TGTGTTTGAAGACAGCTACGGTGTACTCATATAAATAAAATAAAAAAAAAAAGAGCTGGAGAATCCACTATAATTGAAACACCAGTGTGTATTTTGCCATAGAGACAAATACATAAGAAAACACAGGCCAAATTTAGAACATTTAAAGTTCTCAAACTTGTCTGAAGTAAGGTACCACTCAAAAATGACTATATTATCAGAAAATAAAAAGTCTTACAGGGAGAAAATGTGATATTACTCTGTATGCAAATCAGAATGTTTGCATTTGAGAGACTCCCTCTGCTAACAGTATCTAAGGTGTCATAGTTTGCAGCTATATTTTCGGACAATTTTCTTTTTGATATAATCTGGGTCTGGATAGCACCCACAGATCCATGTGGCAAAGGCTTAGTTCACGGCATGGGGAGAGGGAAACTAATTATACTAAGATATTCTAATAGGGAAAGGTGGGAACAAGCACCATTCAGAGGGTGCAGTCTACAGACTTAGTGAGCATGGACTTTTACTGTTAAGAATAGGCAGTGATTCTAAGATTCTCAGCAAGAATTAAATCTGTGCTTGTGAAATTTCCGATATAGGTCTCAGATGCTATCTGATAGCATCTTTAACATTTGGTGGAAACTAAAGGCCCATTCCTATATTCTAAAGGATTTATTTAATAGTCACAATGATGTTGGGTCACATAGGAAGGGAGACTATAAAGGGCCATTAAGAGGGAAATCCAGCTGAAACTGATTAGCTGGGTAGGAGTCTCCTTCCTGATGGGTAGCTTTCATAGTGCTGGGAGGGTGCTATGTAAGCTGCTAAGGGGATATAAAGCACACTGATGGTGTTACACAGATGTGAACCCCGAAAACTACAGGGACAATCTGCCAGACAAGAGGTGTCCATTAGTGTAGTAGGGGCTCAACTATTATGGGATTAACCAATGTTTGTTCCACAGGTGGAATATATACTTGGTACTGTAGCCCAGTTGAAAACCCATGGTTGGGGAAATCATAGTTTCTAGAATAGAATCTCATTTGTGATGCTTAGCAAAGTTAACATTATACCAGGGTCTAAATATTAATGCTTGCATCTGTAGATAAGTGATACTCTCATGCTTAATTACAGAAAGTTCTCTTTGCAATAAATGGTGGTCCTTACACAGACTTACTACTGCTCAAGATGCTTAGAATAAATGACAGTTGAGTATTCAGCCACAAATAGGATGTTTATACACTCCCCCATCCCTGCCCATGGCTCAGAGAACATAGTAGAAGGGGAAGAGGAGAGCACACAGGCACCAGAAGATAGGGATAAGAGATGTGAACTGCAATCTTTATGGCATGAGCAAGCTATACATTGAGAATATAACCTCACAACAGCTGTGGTTGCTGGTACAGGGCTTGAATAAGGCTGTCCTGTTAATAGCTAATCATGGACCAAGGAGTGGCTAATGAAATACAATTTTTCTTAATGACTATTGGCAACTGAAAGATACTGTCAGAGGGAAAATCGTGTACCAAATGATGAGCAGGGCCTGTCAGACTTCAGTGGCTAGTTCATGGATATTTAGCCAGTGTTATTTAAAACCATTAGGTCACAGAATAAAGCACAGATGTATGAAGAGGAAAATGGGCTTGTGGAGAGAATGGCCTGGGTGACGGGTGGGCAGGACATAAAGAGGGTAAGTGGAGAGAGTAAATAGTGAACTAAACACATGTACGAATTTGTCAAAGAGAAAACTTAATCAATTAAAAATAAGTAAATAGAAAGGTACCATGTGTGTTGTATCCATTCCTCAGTTGCGAATTCTCTGTTTAGCCCTGTGTCTCATTTTCCAATAGTGTTATTTGGTTCTCTAGATTCTAACTTTTCAAGTTCTTTGCATATTTTTGATATTAGCCTGCTATTGGATGTAGGATTGGTAAAGATCTTTTCGCAATCTGCTGGTTACCATTTTGTCCTGAGGACCAAGAAAAATTCAGACCCCCTAGCAAACAGAGTAGAGCCAAAAATGTAGGTTAGCCAGTTCAGTGACTCTGCTCCAGGAATTAGCTGACCATAAAGTTAGATTAAAATCTTAAAGAACAATCTTGAGAAACAGGAGCTACTCCTTGTGATTTTTCACTGGTATTCTCGACATTTTCCAGTGACGCCATCCCTACCCCCTTGGGTTATCGTTTCTTCCTTTAAATACCCCTTCTCTCAGCTACTCGGGGTTGAACTCCTCTACCCCTGCATGGGATACGAGTCTCGACCCCAGTGCACTGGTTCCTATCAATAAACCTCGTGTGATTACAGCAAAAAAAATGCATATCAGAGTTAAAGATGGCCCAAGGTTTATTGTTTGAAATCTGCAGCATTCCAACCTCACAGCATTGAACTTCTAATTAGTCAGCCATCCTTATTTGCTGAGGCTTCTTGTCAAGATATTTGCATCACAACATAGAAGCAGAAGGGAAATTGTGTGGGGATTGAAGCAGCTAATGAGAGAAAAGAGGATGAGGAAAGTACCAGGAGATGTGGAGGGTTATGCCCAAAGTTTTTTTAAAATGTCCTTGTATTGTTCTTCATAACAAAAAATTAAATTAGAAACATTAAATATCCAAACTAGAGGTTGATAAGCACATTTTTCCTCATGCTAGGTTTCTAGTTGATATCTAATCCTTAGACACTACATTGTTCACACAGTCCATACAGGCACTGAAGGCACAGGCTACATAGAAAATAATAGAGCAATAGGTAATCCTGACACATTGGATCTATAGGAAAAACCAAAGCGACTCCCATCAGGTAATTCTCCCTCTCAGTGCCGACTGTGAATTTGTGTGAATATGTCACTGGTTGCTGATGGGTATTAGGGGATAGAACCCTCTGAACTGACTGATCAAAGCAATCTTAACACTTATGTTGTTTGATTAGATTGAGTGCAGGGGCCAACTGTTTATTTGAGAATATTGGCGAATAATAGCATTGAACAGATTCTGATTTTCTGGATATTTCAAGCAGAACATAAAGCTCTGTCTCCAGGGTCATTTTCTTCATTTCATCAACAGAAGGTGTCACAGTCGATTGCTGTGTTCTTGTACCAGCATATAAACTCGAAGGCAGCTATCCCAGGGCACATTAAATATAGAATGGCTGAGTCATTCTGTTTTCAAGGAAACATATGGAGATCTTTGCTTCCTAATAAAGAAAACAATGGGGTGGAGGCAGCCACTGTGGGATTAACATGCATCACAGAGCTACAGCACTCAGGAAACAGCTTGAAATGTGTGGCAGTTTTAGATTGTTAACTTTCAAATATAGAGGCATCTTGGAGGGGAAGACACTTCTCACAAGTATTTCCAACATACTCAATTCTTCATTGGTCTCAAAGGTTCTAATGAGCTTTAAAATAAATATTGCACTTTCTCTATCTGACAGAAAGTCTAGTCCTCCACATACTAGCTTTGCTTACTCATAACCATTCTTCATTCTCTGTAACCTCAAAGAAATTTGACAAGGAACATGTCTGATCTCAGTTTTTCATCTGAGTCTTCAAAGTCAATCTTATGTGGGTAAGGGCATTTTAGCTTTGACAACTTCATTTGGAAATAAGGCAGAAAAGGACAAAATAAGTACACGACAGTTTGTTTTTTGGGAGGTGGGGGTGATGGGGTGATAGGTTATAACACAGTCTAAAAGGAAGGAAACTCTTAAAATTTGTGATTGGTTTTCCGTTGCGTAAATGAACCACATTTTTCTCTATCTATTCTTCAGTTGGGAGTCATCTGGGTTGTTCTCAGCTTCTGGCTATTACAAATAAGGCTGCTATAAACATAGTGGAGCACGTGTCCTTATGCTATGACAGAGCATCTTTTGGGTGTATTCTCAGGAGCTGTATAGCTGGATCCTCAAAAAGCTATTTTCAATTTTCTGAAGAACCGTCAGATTGATTTCCAGAGTGGTTATACTGGTTTGTACTCCCAAATGTGGTTTATTTACACAATGGAATACTATTCCACTATTAAAAACGAGGACATCATGTATTTTGCAGGCAAATGGGTGGAAATAGAAAGTATCATCATGAATGAAGTAACTTAGACCCAAAAGGACACGAATGGTATGCACTCACTGATAAGTGGATATTAGCCAAGAAGTTCAGAATACCCATCATACAACTCCCAGAGTTTAGGAAACTTAACAAGAAGGAAGGCCGAAGTGTGAGTACCTGAAATCTACTTAGAAGGAGGACAAAATAATCATGGAGGCAGAGGGAGAAAAGAAATTGGGTGGGGAAGGGGAAGAGGGAAGGAAAAAGGAGGAGCAGGATCAAGTATAGAGAGGGACAGGAGGGATGGCAAGTGGCCCAGGAGAATGAATTGAAATATGTAGCTGGAGGCTAGGTTGGGGGCAGGGGAAAAGTCCCAGAGACCTGGGTTGTGAGAGGCTACCAGGACTCAATGGTGATGACATTAGCTGAAATGTCCAACTGTGGGAAGATGGACCTAGAAGAGACCACCTCCAGTAGATAGACATGGACCCAAGATGAGGCACGGGGCCACCTACCCATCTTCAAAGATTTTAACCCAGAATTGTTTCTGTCTAAAGAAAGTGCAGGTATAAAAATGGAACAGAGAATGAAAAGAAGGTCACCTAGTGACCGGCCTAACTTGGGATCCATCCGTTGCCTGCACACCAAATCCTGACACTATTACTGAGGCTAGATTGTGCACCCAGACAGGAACCTGGCAAGACTGTACCCCTGAGAGACTCTACCAGCAGCTGACTGAGACAAATGCAAATTACAGCCAACCATTGGCTTGAAGTCGAAGACTGAGATAAAGGAATCAGAGGAAGGACTGAAGAAGCTGAAGGGGAGTAACCCCACAGGAAGAAACACAGTGTCAAAGACTAAGTAACCGACCAAAGAGTGTACAAGGTTTGTGGCCGCGGGCACAGGCATGGCAGAGGACTGCCTTATATGGCCTCAATGGGAGAGGATGCGCTTAACCCTTTTGAAAGTTGATGCCCCAGGGAAGAGGGATGTTAGTAGGAATGGGGTGTAGATAAGTGGGCAGGTGGGGGAGCACCCTTTCAGTAGTGGAAGGATGAGGGATGGGATGAAGACCTGGGAAGAGAAGACCAAGAAGGGGGGCAACTTTTGGAGTGTAAATAAATAAAGTAATTTAATGATAATAAAAACATTAACACTGATGACTTATGCTCTAAGATCAAGAATCGATAAATGGGACCTCCTAAAACTGCAAAGCTTCTGTAAGGCAAAGGACACTGTCAATAGGACAAAATGGCAACCAACAAATTTGGAAAAGATCTTTACCAATCCTACATCTGATAGAGGGCAAATATCCAAAATATACAAAGAACTTAGGAAGTTAGACTCCAGAGAATCAAATAACCCCATTAAAAATGGGGTACAGAGCTAAACAAAGAATTCTCAGATGAGGAATATTGAATGGCTGAAAAGTACCTAAAGAAATGTTCAACATCCTTAGTCATCAGGGAAATGTGAATCAAAACCTCCCTGAGATTCCATCTCACACCAGTCAGAATGGTTAAGATAAAAAACTCAGGTGACAACAGATGCTGGCGAGGATGTGGAGAAAGAGGAACACTCCTTCATTGTTGGTGGGATTGAAAACTGGTAAAACTGCTCTGGAAATCAGTCTGGAAGTTCCTCAGAAAATTGGACATAGTACTACCTGAAGACCCAGCTAAACCTCTCCTGGGTATATAGCCAAATGATGCTGTAACATAGAACAAAGACACATGCTTTGCTATGTTCATAGCAGCTTTATTTATAATTGCCAGAAGCTGGAAAGAACCCAGATGCCCCTCAACAGAGGAATGGATTCAGAAAATGTGGTACATCTATACAATGGAGTACTACTCAGCTATCAAAAACAATGAATTCATGAAATTCTTAGGCATATGGATGGAACTAGAAAATATCATCCTGAATGAAGTAACTGAATCACAAAAGAACACACATGGTATGCATTCACTGATAAATGGATATTAGCCCAAAAGCTCAAATTACCAATGATACATTCCACAGACCACATGAAGCTCAAGAAGAAGGATGACCAAAGTGCAGATGTTTCAGTCCTTCTTAAAAGGGGGAACAAAAATATTCATAGGAGAGGATATGGAGACAGTTTGGAGCAGAGACTGGTGGAATGGCCATCCAGAGCCTGTCCCACCTGGGGCAGCCCATATATATATATAACCACCAAAACTAGATAACATCTATGAGACCAAGCAGTACATTATGACAAGAGCCTGATATAGCTGTCTCCTGAGAGGCTCAGTCAGAGCATGACAAATACAGAGGCAAATACTAGCAGCAAACTATTGAACTGAGAACAGGGTCCCCATTGGAGGAATTAGAAAAAAGATTGAAGGAGCTGAAGGGGCTTGCAACCCCATAAGAACAATTCCAATCAACCAGAAGCCACAGGGACTTAACCACTATCCAAAGACTACACATGGACAGACCCATGCCTACAGCTGCATATGTAGCAGAGGATGGCCTTGTTGGGCACCAATGGGAGGAGAAGCCTTTGGTCCTGCCCAGGCTGAAGTCCCCAGTTCAGGGGAATGTTGGAGGGGAGGGAATGGGGGATGGTTGGCAAGGGGAATAGAAGAAGAAGAGGGGAATGGGATAGAGGGCTTATGTCCAGGAATTCGGGAAAGGGAATAACATTTTAAATGTAATGAAAAATATCCAAAAAAATATTTGACAGGGATCCTAATGTACATGGAGAAATAGGCCTCTGATAGGCATCATTTTGTGTGAATATCCGTTTACTTCTCAAACCTAGCTACGTGTATTTTGGGATTATCTTGAAGACTCATTTAATCAGGAGACACAGGCTTTTAAGATATAAAATGTCATGCATCTTGTTGTCATTTGAGGTTGACTGTTTTTATATAATTTAGAAAAAAGTAATATGGCTACCATTTGATTATTAGAGTTAATAGAGTCATGGTCACTCTAAAGAAGGGAAAGATCTGAATGTGTCACCAAGCTTCCAAGGACCTCTAATTTGCTGTACTTTGAATTTTTAAAACTATCAATAGCAACATAATGATATTGGTTGCATACAGTTAATAGTTTTAATAACTCACTTTAACTGATTAATTCTGTTCTTTGAAAATTTCATAAATGTATATATTGTTTTATAATGTTTTTCCTCAACTGTCATACTAACCTTCTCTCAGTCATGCCTCCTTCTTTCCCAGGTCCGTGACTTTTGATTTGTTTTGTGACTCATTTAGTTTAATCAGGACAACAGATAGAAGTGTATTTGTTTTGGCTTTAGTATAGATCCTTCCTCCTTATCAGTTATTGTTTAGGGAGCTGCAAAGGCTCTGCAGACAGCACAGAACTGTTGCCAGGGTTCTTGGTCATTCATCATAACTAGATGTGTAAGAGTCTATTGATAAAGACAACACAGATTTTTGTTGCAGGGCATAGAGCAATCAACCTGGAACTGACTAAGAAACTTTCTCAGTACTCACTAGCTGCAGTAGTTTTCAGGTTGCTTCAGGTACTATGAAAGACAATAGGGCAGAAAGGACACTGATGGTCTTACTCAGCATAAGATTGTGCATGTTCATTACTGTCCTGTCAGGCAAGATGTGCCCACTGATCTAATGGTGGGTATGACTGTTACTACAGCGACCAGTCACTTTCTGATTGGACTTTAAGATTGGACTTCAGAGTAAGGGATATATGCCAAATACAATAAATCTAGTCTAAAGCCCATAGGCATGTTTGAGGAGGCCATAGGTACCATAGTCATGCAGAATACCAAATTATTAGGGCCTGAAAAGAACTCCACATGTTATATAAAAGTTAAAACATTGAAAGTACAGAACAAAGAAAGAGATATAGAAAGATGAAATGAAAAAGGGCCTAATCATACACAAGGTCAAGCCAGTTAGAAGAACACCTGGTTATTCAACAGAAACTCTTGAAGCCAAGAGGACATGATAGATATATTTCAAATTATGTAAGGCCACAGCTGTCCAGTTACTTTTATACCCAGCAAAACTGTAAAATTGAATAATATGTATAAACTTTGTTAATAAGAACCTACTAAAGAAAATTTTGATTACTATGATAGTTAGGGTTTTCATTGATGTGCTAAAACCCCATGACCAAAAGCAACTTGTAGAGGAAAAGGTGTATTTTGCTTATTATTCTTCCATATGACTGCCCACTCTTGAAGGAAATCAGGGCAGGGACTCAAGCGGGGCAGGAACCTGGAGGCAGGAATTGATTTAGACACCAGGGGAAGTACTTTGTCCTGGACCGATCCTCATGTCATGCTCAGCTTTTCTTATAGCATGCACAACCACCAGCTGAGGGATGGCAATGCTGGCCCCTCCCACATCAATTATTATTTGAGAAAATATATCACACACTTGCCCACAATCCAATCTGGTGGACATTTTTTTTTTCTTAACTGAAATTCCCTCTTCAAAGTCAAGTTGGTGTAAACTTAGCAGCCCAGAGAGCTCTACCTGGCATCTGGAGAGAAAAAGTCAGACTTAAAGACAGATATTAGATAGAAAGTCACATTAACTCCAACAGAGCAACAGTGGCTGATCCAGCCTCATTGATGGACAGGTCATTTGGATAAAAAAATTAGAGAATATCTATTATGAAGATTACAAATAATTCAAATGGATCTACCAGACATCTGTGAAGCCCTCCACCCAGAGACTCAAGAATACTTTTCAGCAGCTCATAGAATTTTTTCACTCTAAAATGAATCATACATTAGGATATGAAACAAGTCTCAGCAAAAGAAAATTGAAACAGCTGCTTATATTCTATCTGACCACAAAAATCCTGTAAATGAACATCAAGAAAAACTATGGAAAATGCATGATCTCACAGAGAATGAGAAGAAAGAAGGCAGTAATGAAGTCAGAACAGTCTAGATCAGTATAAGGTAAATGTATTTTCAGTACATTGGTGGAAACATCAGGTGTTAATCGAAGGAGAGGAATCTTTTTCAAATATTAGCTGATGGTTTTATTACAATTTTTAGAAGGTAGAAGCTAGTAATCTATTAAGTTAATATATTCCAAAATGCTTTATCTGGTATTTACATGGATATTAGATCAGACAAGAGATGAGCAATAAAAATCTGCTATGGAAACTAAAGATATATCAAGATAATTTGGAGCTGATCTTCAACAGCTGTGATCTAGTCAGCCATTGTAGAGTCATAACATTGATATGGTTTCTCTTTTTAGTTGATAATTCCTTCCCTCCCTCTCTCCTTCCTTCCTTTCTTTTATATTTTTACTCCTTCCCTTTTTTATCTCTCTATAATTTTATTTGTTTGCTCTTCCTTATTGAATGATTAAAACTACTGTTTGAGGATGGGTAGCAAATCGTGAATGCCTTTTAAACTGGTCCAACCTAACCAACTAAAAATTCTATTTCTCTTTAAAACCAAAAGATAAGCCACAAAATTTTAAGGCTTATAGTGGAAACCCTTGTGAATGAATAATATACACTATATTAATATATTTATATGAAAATGTATATATACATATTCATAACTAGTATTCTTTAATGAAATAGGCAATGCTTCCCCCTTTCTTCACTTTTCAGAATCATAATTCAAAATAATAGGACCTCAAAAAAGGAAGCACAATGACATAGACCCTGAAACATGGAAGAATCGGGATTAAAGTTGGAATATAAAGAATGGTTGTTAAAACAGAAATGATCACAAAACATCATTTTCTTGATGGCAAATTAACCCACCTGCACACCCATAACTACTGGTTTTAGCAGATCACCTACACCAGTCCTCGGCTGTAACAACATCCTGGCTCAGTTCCTACTGAGAAATATGGGTGGGAAAGACCTAAGTTATGCATACTGAAGAAAGAAACAAATAGTTGTTTGCAGTGGGCCTGGTACGTATTCTTGACTTAGCCTTGTCCTTTTATTCTTGTGAGGCTTACTGTTCAGTGACCCAGAGTCCATTTCTCTCTAACTTTAGATGAACACTGTCAAGACCCCCTTTGAAGTAGACTATTAATTAATGGTCAACCTAGTGTGAGTCACCTGAATGGTTTAAAAATATTTTACAGCTTTTGAGGAGAAATCTAGCAAGCAAGAAGGGGAAATCATTTAGGGGTTACTGAATTTCATCAAAATACTAGGTCTACCTCTTAAAGGTCAAACCCAGCTCTGCTATAGTAAAAAGAGCACAATAACATAACAAATGAATATTATCATAAACTTTATGATATTTATAAATTTACTTTTAAAATTTACTACATTATATTGTAAATAAACTACAAATGAGCTCTTCCAGTTTAAATTTTATAATTTTATTGTATTTGTATTGAGTTTTGTGCCTGTGCAGGTATCTGTCCACCATGTGCATGCCTACTACTGAGGCCAGAAGAGAAATCAGATCAGCTGGAACTGGACTTACAGAAGGTTGTGAGCTACTAGGTGGGTTCTGGGAATTGAGCTCTGGTCCTCTGGTAGAGTAGTAAGCACTCTTACCTGGTGAGCCATCTCTTCAGCCTTCACAAATGAACTCTCAATGTCAACATGGATGTCAGTTTCTAAAAGCAGCCTAAAAGACATCAAAACATCTTCTCTCAGAGAATTTTGCTTCTGAGAAAAGCAGTAAATTCATTAAATTAGAAAACTTGAGAAGAACAATAATATAATTGCTGACATTCATCTGCATTTAGCTCATGTATGGAAAAATCACATTTTTTTCCTGGAGAGGATAATGATATTAAAAGGGATAATAAGGTATATACAGTACCATAGCAGAATCCCTATACTTAAACTCTTTCAAGTCAGGACCTATTTGTTTGTTTAATAACAATAAGTTATACAATAATTTATCTTCCAAATGCGGATAGTCCAATCAATGCCAAAGGCTTTGAAAGGTGTTATCATGTGCTTAAGAGGTGGCTTGGTGAGCATGGGCTTGCTGTTCAAGTATGAGCATGTGAATTTGTATCCTCAGTGTCTATGAAAAGGCCAGGCACAACAGAGTGCCTCTGTAATCCCAGTGATGAGGGGAAGAAGAAGGTTGATTTTTGGCAGATCTGAGAGCAGTCAGTGTAGCCAAGGTGGTAACACTGCAAATTCTAAGTTCAGTGAGAGACTGTATATCAAAAAATTAAAAAAGTAAGATAGAGGACATCCTAATGCCAGCCTTTGGCCATTCATCAAAGGAATGAGTGGGCTCTCTCTCTCTCTCTCTCTCTCTCTCTCTCTCTCTCTCTCTCACACACACACACACACACACACACACACACACATATACAAGAATTTCATCCTTATTTTAAATGCTCATAGTGCTAAAAGTGTAGATTTTACACGTGTTGAGAATTTAATGTTTTTTTGTTTAAAAGTAATTTTGTTCAAACATATATGTATGTTCATATTTTAATATTATTAAAGATTTACAGCCACAAAGATATTGATAAAGTATTGTTGATTATGGTTAGAGATGAGATTTTGAAAGTTTTAAGAGTAATGTTAAGAACCAAATATGTAGAAATATACTGAATACAAACTATACCAATATCTTTAAGCAGACAGAGGAAATGACCTCAGAAGGGAAGAAAAAAATGGTTTACAAGAAGAAGAGAAGAGAGTTGTGTTTTCAATCAAAGGAAGTATATGACTTTATGTAGTGTAAAAGTATAAACATGCATATTTGTTATATAGGAGTAATCTTTTTCCGTGTTCCAATCTAAGAAGAAGGAAGAGAAAAAAGGAATGAAGGAAGGAAGACAAAAAGAAAGAAAGCCCCGATGAACGTATGGGAGTAGGAGGAACACTCAAATCCCAACTCTATAAGAAGACCAATACACATATGCCAGCAAGTCCCAGGTTTCCTCCTTGTCTTTCCCTCCCTGCCCCCATCTCTTCCTACTTTTCTCTCTTGTGCCACACATTCCTCTTCATATTTGACCCAAACATCACTTGTGTGTGTGTGTGTGTGTGTGTGTGTGTTTATTTGTGTGAGTACAGGTACCCATGGGGTCCAGAAAAGCAGCAATGGACCCCCTGGAACTGAAGTGACATATTATTGAAATCACCCTTAGCACCTGATTTGTCTCTCTATCTCTGAGATATATAATTATATAAAATAAAAATATTTATGAATATTCATTTGTTAATATTTATTATTTACTATATTACATATATTTTATTAAAATTATAAACTGTGTCTGGTAATACACCTTGCCAAGTGTTACCACTTGAGTACATCTCCAGAACCCACATGATAAAAAGAAAGAACTGACTCCCACAAGTTGCCCCTGTGACCTCTATGCTGGTGGCAGATATGTACTCCTAACACACACAGTAGGAATGTGTTTTTCTTAAGCCCAGTGAAAATGAGCAAAAGATAAATTTCTTGCTTATTAATGCCCATGCTTACATCCACACTGCATAATTGAGTCAGTGCTTAGCATTCTGTATACAGTTAGAGTTTTTAGAAAGGGAAACATAGCCAAGTGAAGGAAAGCTACTATTCATTTTTACTCAGATAAGTATGCATAGGAAAAAATAACCCAGGTAAGACAGCAACACTGAACTGCAATTCCAGACAGAAGCAGCAGTCATAGGAAGGGGCAAGGAGCCTTAACAAGTCACAGGCGACGCTCTGGGTTTGTTTATTGAAAAGGCCTGCAAGTTGCTTAAATGACACACAGTTATCGAACACCCTAATGTCTTAACAGTAGAACATTGGTACTACCCTAGTCCTCCCTTTTAGGGCTATCTGAAGCCTAGGGGCTAGTAAGAAACTTCCCAGTCTTCATTAGGAAATGGGTCTGTATAGTTAAGGCACCTAGATCTTCTTCTAATTGATTTAATTGACATTATCTAGAGAAAAAGGAAAAAAAATTGCATGATACCCTGAGCCATATAGACTTAGGAATTCATCCAGAAAATAGCTGTGATAATAAAGTTTGCCTATGCAGAGTTGAAAGTCAGCATTGATTAAGCAATTCCAAGTGGCTACTTACAATTAAGAAGTCTCATCTCGCTGAATCCTAAGAGGCCCTGGGAGAATAAAGAGAAATAAGGGAACATACAGATGAGATATATTTTACTAAGGTATTGTACACTTCATTTGTTTTAGAAAATTAAAGTTTAATCTAATTTAAGACAAACTGTGAGCGACGGTGAATGAACTGAGAGGTGTGTGTGAGTCATGATTATGGTGTTTGGAAAACATTGATGGTATTGATTGCACACCAAGCACATTGGGGCATCATACATGAAGAGATATTTTTGTGTCTGTTTCATAAAACTTTGGGCCTGAGACTCAGTTTAACAGCCCTGTGTAGAGCCACCAGAGGGAGAAAACATTTACTGAGTGTCTATTTTGTGCACTGATATAAGAACTCAATTGAAACAATATTGTGCATTCAATACTATATTCCTGTCAATATAATGCTCAGAAAGACAAAATGCCATATAAAACAAGAAAGATGGAAATTAACCCTTTTGCCTTTAGGGCTTTACAATACTGTGATTATGTCTGCCATGCAGGGGACATGTGCGCCATAGTGGCACAGCCACATCCACTGGAAACTGAAAGTCATGAAGAGCACAGCTGTTTGACACAGTCCCTACTAAGTTGAGCCAAATGCTAAAATCACTGTCTCTCCATCATTCACTTCGGGGTTTTGTTCTCTGAGTGTTGCATTCCTGGAGACTTTCTGCATTATGGTTCATTTTATCTCTTCCTGAGAAAATAATGTCTGAGTCTTCATAGGAAAATCCTGAACTTGATTATATCTGGACTTATTTGGAAGTCTTCCTTATATCCTGGAGGTCATTAAGTCCAGATAAGCACATAGCTACATGAGATCTTTACTTCAGGAATCTTCTTGATGCATCTGCCTTTGAGAAATTCAAAGGGCATAATTGGTGCAGGATAAATATAGAAAATTGACATACTGACTGGCCAGGAGAACAGGTTACAGATTCAAGGCCCCCTTTTACTATATGCTTAGGGCTCTCTGAAATGTAGTTTAAGGACAATGTTAGAAGCCATCTCTGGAGGTTTGGTTCTCTCTTGAAGGTAGACAAGGGAGAAGACATCAGCAAGGACCAGACTTGGTCTTGCGGGAGATTAGGTTTATTTTCTATAATAACAGGTACCTATCTTGACTTTAAGTTACTCTGAGGCCAGAAGCTGCAGTTCTCTGCACCCATTGACACTTGCTGCTAACAATGGGGGGATTAGGTAAAGGGTTATTGCTTTTGCTCCCTTCTTCCATCAGTCAAACATCCAACCATTTTATTTCTTTTCTCTGGCCCTATTATACCTTCTTAGACAAAAAGTTCATTAGAAAAATTAACTTATAAATAAAATGTTACCTAAACTTGGAGTTACCGGAGGATATCAATAACAAGTTCAAAGCAGGGTTTTAAAGTACAAGCTTGTTATAAGTTCAAAGCAACAGTTTTTCATGGCCTTGTACACCTGTAGCTTCATCCTTGGACCTAAATGTTTTTCCTTGAAAAACACAATTTGTCCCTGCACCCATTCCTACAACACCCAGAGGAAGCCATCACCCAGATTCTCTAACACATCCAGGGTTAAATGTGAGGAGGATACAACATCTGTCTCAATACCTGGAGTTACTGGGTTCCCCAGGAACCAGGAATGTAGGAACCACTGCCCAACCAGCATCACAGTTCCCTTCCGGTCTGAACTTGTGCCCTGAGCAGACGTTGGGCGATGGTTCCACACCTATTCCCACAACACTCAGAGGAAGTCCATCACCCAGGTGCTCTAACAAGCCTAGGATCACAGTATCACAGTATCACAGTATCACAGGAACATAAGAACACAGGAACACAGGAACACAGGAACACAGGAACATAGAAACACAGGAACACAGGAACACAGGAACACAGGAACACAGGTACACTAACAGGTCCAGGATCATAGGAGCACAGGATCACAGAATAAGCTTGACTCCCAGGAGATCAGACATAACCCAAGGGCACTGGAGCTCCAACATATTCAAGGTCACAATTGAAGCCACAACTACTTTTTGAATACCCAGCATATCTGGGACCCATATAGGAACCAGGGAAACACAAACCCTTGCCCACCCAGAGGCATGGATTCCTTTCATGTGCTCAGAGCAAACTCAGGGTTCTGGCGTCCCCCTACCTGCTCCTGAAACACCCAGAGAAAGCTTGACTTCCAGGAGTTCTGACACAAAAGGACCTCAGAGGCTTGGTCACACCAGCACTTCAGTATCTCAGAGGCAGCTTGATTCCCAGGAGCTCGGACAAACTCAGGGTCCCAGGATCACAGGATCACAAAGACACCTGGATTCTGAGGAGTTCTGACACAACCAGGGTCACAGGAAGGACAGGCTCCAGTCATAGGCAACTAGGACAGGCATTAGAGATAACCAAATGGCATGAAAGAAATGCAAGAACAAAAGCAACCGAAACCAAGGCTACTTGGCATCATCAGAAGCCAGTTCTTCCACCACAGCAAGACCTGGATACCCCATCACACCTGAAAAGCAAGATTCGGAGACAAAATCCTATCTCACGATGATGATAGAGAACTTTAAGAAGGATATGAATAACTCTCTCAAAGAACTAAAGGAAGATACAATGAAACAGGTAAAGGAATTGAAGAAAATCATCCAGGATGTAAAAATGGAAATAAAGAAATTATAAAAGGAGAAGACCCTAGAGATAGATAACATAGAAAAGAGATCAGGAACCATAGATGCAAGCATCACCAACACAATACAAGAGAAGAGAGAATCTCAGGGGCAGAAAATACCATAGAAAACATTGACACAACAATCAAAGAAAATGCAAAATGCAAAATGCAAAAAGCTCCCAACTCAAAACATCTAGGAAATCCAGAACCAGTGAGAAGACCAAACCTGAGAATAATAGGTATAGAAGAGAGGGAAGATTCCCAACTTAAAGGGCCAGTAAATATCTTCAACAAAATCATAGAAGAAAACTTCCCTAACCTAAAGAAAGAGATGCCCATGAACATGCATGAAGCCTACAGAACCCCAAGTAGACTGGACCAGAAAATAAGTTAGTTACTTCCATCACATAACAGGCAAAACACAAACTCACAAGATAAAGAAAGAATAATAAAAGCAGTAAGGGAAAAAGGTCAAGTAACATATGAAGGCAATCCTATCAGAATTACACCTAACTTCTCACCAGAGACTATGAAAGCCAGAAGATCCTGGGTAGGTGTCATACAGACCCTAAGCCCTAAGAGAACACAAATGCCAGCCCCAGCCCAGGCTACTATATCCAGAAAAAGTCTCAATTACTATACATGGAGAAACCAAAATATTCCATGACAAAACAAATTTACACAATATCTTTCCACAAGTCCAGCCCTACAAAGGATAATAGATGGAAATCTCCAAAACAAAGAGGAAAACTACAGCCTAGGAAAAGCAAGAAAGTAACCTTCTTGCAACAAACCCAAAAGAAGAGAGCCACAGAAACATAATTCTACTTCTAACAACAAAAATAACAGGAAAAAAATCACTGCTCCCTAATATCTCTCAACATTAATGGACACAATTCCCTAGTAAAAAGACATAGACCCAGCATTTTGCTGTATACAGGAAATGAAGAACTATTCAGCCATTAAAACAATGACTTCATTAAATTCATAGGCAAATGCATGGGACTAGAAAATATCACCCTGAATGAGGTAACCCAACCACAAAAGAACACACATGGTGTGCACTCACTGATAAGTGGATATCAGCCCCAAGCTCAGAATACCCAAGATACAATCCACAGACCACATGAAGCTCAAGAAGTTGGAAGACCAAAAAGTGGATGCTTCAGTCCTTCTTAGATTGGAGAAGAAAATATTCACAGGAGGAAATACAGAGTCAAAATTTGGAACAGAGACTGAGGGAAAGGTCATCCAGAGACAGTTACAAATGGGGATCCATCCCATATACAGTCACCAAACCCAGACAATATTGCTGATGCCAAAAAGTGCTAGCTGATAGGAGCCTGATATAGCTGTCTCCTGAGAGGCTCTGCCAGAACATGACAAATACAGAGGCAGGTGCTTGCTGCTAACCATTGAACTGAAAACAGGGTCCCTCCTGGAGGAGTTAGAGAAAGGACTGAAGGAGCCAAAGGAGTTTTCAACCCCATAGGAAGAACAACAATATCAACCAACCAGACTCCCCAGAGCTCCCAGGGATTAAACCACTAATCAAAGAGTACACATGGAGAGACCCATGGCGCCACCTGCATATGTAGCAGAGGATGGCCTTATTGGGCATCAATGACAGGAGAGGCCCTTGGCCTTGTGAAGGCTCAAAGCCCCTTTGTAAGGGAATGCCAGGGCGGGGAGATCAGATAGAGTGGATGGGTAGGGGAACACGTTCATAGAGGCTGTATGGGGGAAGGAATAGGTGGATTCCAGAGGCAAAATTAGGTAGGAGATAACATTTGAAATATAAGTAAAGAAAATATCCAATAAGAAAAAAGAAGAAAATCAAGTTCGTGCCAAGTCTATTTCTCTTTTTAGTGTAATTGTGGGAGCCCATTGTGTTTCTCATTATGCAGTCTTTGCTTACGATATGAGTAGGCACATTCCATTCTCGATTCTAACTTTATTATCCTTTCTAGTATAGCAAATAAGTCCATCTCTAAAAGCTTTCTTCCTACCATTATTTCAATCAAATCAGGAATTCTATACAAATTATTAATTTATCTAAATAGCATTAATTCATGAAAGTTCATCTTTATGGTGATCTGTAGAAAAATCTGATCAACAGAATGGGCTAATGCCCAGGGATTATTATATTAATTTAATAATGACAGGGAAGGCATATGAGCTGCAAATAGTAATCCTGAGATGAAGTCTCTTTGGGACCTTGCCTCATAGAGCTCACACATTGCAGACCACGCAACAGTGGTGGACTACCTTTAGGAAAGCCAACTGATAGCTTTACCCTATCCTAGATGGCTCCTGACAATAGGGGGCTATACAGAGTGTACCCCTGGAGAAATAGAACTCAGTAAATACGATAGATTGGCTAAAATAAAAAGAATTTCCACTATATAGCATAGATGATAAATGATATAGTAAGGGAGTTAGGTATTCATATTTGCTATTCATTAAAAGACTGGTTCTGATATTTTCTTTTTGTCTGGAGTGCTTTCAACCGTCAAGCACTGTCAGCCTAAAAGCAGGTTGTCAAGTAATAAATGTATTTGCTTTGGAGGAGACATTCTATAGATTCTCTAAATTGGAGTTACTGGGCTAATAATAAAAGTAAGATCTGTTCAGTTTGCAGTTTCCAATTGTGACTAAACTTGTAACCCTGGATATGTAATAAAAAATCAAACACATAATCTGTATTCCTTGTATAATTATTAGTATTTCTTTGTTCTATGAAACCTGTATAAATACAGAAGTAATTGGGTTGCTAGTCACTCAGGGCTGCAAGATTCCCCTGTCTACTGCCTGATGTCAACTCTTTCTCCTCACAGACTCCTTTACTACTCAGGGGAAACCTGGTTGACAAATGGCCAGGTCAGGCCTCAGCACCATGGTCTTTTGGTGAAAGTCAAAATCACTGTTTTGTGTGGACTTTATTTTCTCCTTCCAACTTCCACGTGATCTGTGGATCAAACTCAGGTCATTGGGCTTGCAAGGCAAGCATCTTCACATACTAAGACAGCTTGCTGACCCAAGGACTTACCTTAACAAAGAAATGTTTAAGTATCTTGGCATATGGATTCTAGACTTATAATTAGCTAATAAATATCTTAGTTATAATTATAAAATATAGGTATGTTGCTTGTGATTTTAGTTTTCTATAAATTATCGAGAGTAATGTGTTCTGCACCCAGAAAGAGCTCTGGTTTTCATGAGGGTTTTCCTAGAGATGAGCCACTCAGGTTTCTTCTATCTGTAATGGCTCCATCACCCTGAGCATGTGGCTTCTGCCCTGCCTCTTCATACCTGTCAACCAGATGACAGAGGGGATAAGAACGTGAGAGGATTCAGCACCAGGTTTAGAAGAGAAGAATACAACTTTTTGTCTAATTCCATTGACTAAAACTGAGTCCATACCAATATTTGACTGTTGAGTGCTGAAAAATGCCAAATTATATTCCCAAGAATAAACAAAAACCCATTCATTGATTTACAAACAAGTTTCTGGATATTTTAGAGTTGTCAACGTTTTCCATAAGTTACACCACTGGTGCTATTGTAGAAATGGTGCAGTGTATGCATTAAACATTAGTCAAGAACAGAAATGAGTTTAAAGACTGGTAATGTATTGAGACCAGGCAAATGAGTGCTAGTCTTGGATCTGGCATATGCAAGCTAAGCCCTTCTCTGAATGTGAACTGCCAAATATGAATAATAACTATACCTCAAGCAACTGTGGTAAGAAGAAAATATATGATACCACATCTGGTAAATGCAAGCTTCTAAAACACTCAACCATTTTTCTTACTTGCTTATACTCCACACTGCTGATGGAAAAGGGTTTTTTATTAAGAAATGTTAATCGTGCTGCTCTTATGCTTGAAACGTTTTTATAACAGAGAGACACGGATGGGTGGGTGGATGACAAAAAGAAAGGTTAATATAGACTACATGACAGTAGTGTGGTCTATAAATTATAGACTTGGGAGTCTACTATTGTATAGAATTAATTTCACATTTCCAGCCTGACATGTAAAGATATGTAAATATACTTCATATAGTCAACTAAGGAAGGCTGAAAGCAAGAAAACACAGCCTTTCTCAGGAAGAGGACACCGAACAGTTGTCCAATATTAAATGGTCAGAACTGAAACCACGAATGTACCAGTGTTAACATTATACAAACTAAAACAATGGTATTTCTATATTTACAAATGTTTATTTTATATAATATATTTATACATAAATATTATCTCATACATATGTATGTGTCCAAGTCTGTATATAACTGCTTCTATTACAACTTTTGTGTCATCTAGCACTAGTCCCACAGATGTATCCAATGGTAGTAGAGATTTTGTACACACACACACACACACACACACACACACACATCTTCATGGAGGAAGAACTGTGGGAGGGCCTGACCGGGGGGAGCAGGGAGTAGTATGTAAAGTGAATAAGTAAAGAATAAAATTAAGTTAAGAAAGGCAGACTGCACTCCATTAATAGTGAGCACGAGTTTTCCAGAGCATTGTTCGACCTGGTTGGTGATAAAGCTCTGAGAAGTCATGGACATTCTCAGGTAGAACTTGAGTATCTACTTTTTTTTTTGTGAAATGTGTGCAAATAATAGAAGTGCTACAATAAATCCCTTAAAATACCTTCTTGTGAAACTGACAAGAATGTAAACATACAATAATGATAAGCAACAAGCGAATAAGGTAAGTAAAACCCAAGTAGGAGTCCAAACCAGGGATCAGAGCCCAGACGCCATTCTGTACTGCAAACATCTACCAGCCCTGGACACGTGAGAATTTATTTCCACATCTTTAAAAAAAATTAAAGACACAAAAGCAAAACCAAAACAAAACAAATGAACAGAACTAAGAGAAGTCAGAGGCTCCAGACCCTGGGTTCTATACAAGACTAGGACTGCAATCTACATTCCGGAGGAGACGCTTCTGCTGGTAAATTGCTAGGCAGTAAAAGCAAGGAGAATTACTCAGTCAATCAATGGCCACATTGTGAGAAAGAGACCAGGTCTTACAATAGTTTCGTGACTGACTTTCACTAAATGGCACCTTATAGCCCACAGACAACCTCTCTCTAGACAGCAACTCTTTTCTCAGACCTTAAATAATTTCTCCAGATTAGTGTTTTGTCCGGTGTGTATCACACTGCCACAGATGTTTCAGTACCTGAGAGCAGAAGGCATCAGCAGGATCAATACAAGTGGAAAGAGAAGAGGAAATGGAGCAGACGACAGGGCAGGTACACGAAGTCAGAATTTACAGAGAATCAAGAAGGAGTGTTTAAAAAAGAAAATGAAACAAGCATGTACAAAAGTCTGGCATGGTAAAGAAGCTACACTGCCACAGTCTGCATGGGAAAGACATTCAGCTTCAAAAGTAGGGGAAAGGCTACTGGGCACGGTGGTGCATGCCGATGACCTCAGCCCTAAGGGGCAGAGGCAAGAGGCCAGCCAGTTACAGCTCAGCTTGGACTGGAATACAAGACTCAAAAATAAATAAATGCATTGAAAGAAATAAAGTGCAAATTCAAATAAAATATTTTTATCATTGGTTTTGGAAAACGTTCTGGTACTAGGGGATGAATAGGCTGCTAGCAGTTGAGTAATTTCTACTCCTCCAAGACATCTGAGTTCACTTACCAGCACCCTTGTGAGATAGCTCGAACTCTAGGGAATCTGAGACCCTGCTCTAGCCTCTGTGGGAACATGCATACATTACACTACACTATACACACACACACACACACACACACACACACACACACACATACACACACACACACATACACACACACATACATGAACACACACAATTGAAATCTTAATATATCACTAAAGATGTTTGGTGACCTACACTTCTCAGGCCTTCTTGGGGGTGGTAAACACAGTTACTTTTTGATGGCCATGCTAATATTTCCTAAAATTCAAAATCCACAATACACATGTCCTATGTATAAAGTTTTCCTTCTAAATTTTTTTCTTTGTATACTTACCAAAGTAATCCATATAATTATATAGATAGTCATCACATTATTGTATATAAAAGACAAAAGTAGAATAATTGAGCTCTTCAACAATAGTGACTACTATAGCACTGTCTGAGTGCGGCCTGCACCGCATCCTAGGCTCCTCATAGACAGGAGAAGTTAAGCTGCTTCAGTGTTGCAGTGCATAGATGCAGTTTAAATGATGTAAACTCCTTTAATGCTTTAATCGTTCAATTACGGCCAATGTAATGCTGGAATCTGACGTGGTGCTGCTCATTGGCCTTAAAAACTAATTTATAGATGTCATTTGACGTCTAAGAAAAGGAGACCATCTCAGTTAGAGCTATCTTATCTACATATATATATATATATATCCCATATATCGATATACTTATTTGTTTGTTTTGTGGATGAACTCAGAAATTAATCATGGTCATCTTTCAGGAGAGGAATCAGGATCTGAATGGAGAGAGATATTTCAGATTTCCCAGTTCATTTATTAGAAAGCTATGTGCATTGTTTATTTTAAACGATTAAGACAGTATACACAAGTTTTGATTTGATCCATGATCTCACCAAGTCCCTCAGGCTGGACTTACACTCATGATCACTGAGCCTGTCTCCCAGCTCCTGGGCTTACAAGCACACACCATCTCATTCAGCTGTTCTTACTTAGTTCTAATGCATAATTTAATAGCAATGGCATAGTACAGATTTTAAAGCCTTTAATTAATTTAGTCTATTTAAAACAATTTGTGTGTATACATACAGGCATGTGTTCCCATCTGTGCAGGTACATAAGCGTGTGTGTATGTGTGTGTGTGTGTGTGTGTGTGTGTGTGTTTGTGTTTGTGTGTGTGTGTGTGTGTGTGTGTGTGTGTGTGTGTGTGTGTGTGTGTGCATTTGAGCATGAACAGGCCAGAGATCAATTTCCGGTGTCATACCTGAGGTGTCAGGTTCTGTCACTGGTATCTAAGGCTTGCATATTAGGCTAGGCTGACCAGAGAACCCTGTGAGATCCACTTCCCCAGCATTGGCACTACAAGCATGTGGAATTTTACAGGAGTAGTAGGAATCAAACTCAAAGCACGTGACTCACTGAGCCTACAAAACAACTTAAGCAATTACATTTCTAATAATCTCATGATAAAAAGGAGGCATTTCTTTCCTTCTGTCTACACAATTTACAGCTTTGCTTTGCTTCTTTTCTGAAGTGACCCTTGGTATTTTACTGGCCACTTCCTCCAGCCTTCTCAATAGGCTTCCTGCTCAAGCAAGCAGCAGTCTGAGGCAGTCTTTGTGTCCCTCGTGTCCATGGGTAGAGGAGACTGGGGCCTGCGACATCTCTTAAAAACTCTCCTTCCAAAACAAACCCATGTCCTTTTGAATTTATAGAAATTCCAGGAGAGCAAATTGTTTCATGCTTTTCCCCCCAGAAAACAAAAGGAGAGATTCTCTATTTTTTATCAGAATTTTTTTTCAATCTCATCAGTATCTAAGCATTTGATCTATTCTTGGTTGATTTTAATTAGCTCTTGATTTGAATATCATTTCAAATGTTAAGGTCATCGCTTTTCTTTCTTTAATTAAGGAATCATCATGAGTGCTGAACTACCCATTAATGCTGTGATTTATGAAAAACATCTAGGATCATAGTTTCATTTTCAAAAAATTTCAATGTGGGCTTTCTCTTCGAAAATGCATTTCTGCAAATGCTGGGTTTGTCTCTGTTCTGCCCGAATGAAATAATATGGTAACTGCAATTTGAATTAATTCTAGTAAGCAAGAAAAATGTTACCATCTACTCAAATTAGCAATCTCAACCACTCCACCAACCCTTCCTCCCCACACCTATTGCTGCTTAGCACCTCACTTCTAACTGCACTGTTGACACTTACAGCACTGGGCTCTAGGGATGCAAAAAAATCCCACATGATTTCTAAACTCCATCCATCCTTCAGTAATTACATTTGTAGATAATGGAAAAGAAACCATTAACACAGAGTGCTTTTAAATCATAATTAATTACACATGCAAATGTACTGCTAAATTTGGATGCTCAATTAAACAGCTAATTGCATTGAAAATGAAATTGTGACCTTAAATTGAGGACCAAGCGCCCTGGCCCACCTGTGTGGATCCTTCTGTCTCAAGAAGAGACCGATTCCGTTTTCAATTCAGTTATAGGCCAGGAAAGAGAACAGGCCTCCACGTGCACAGATCCAGAACTGGAGCCAATCATAGCTGTCACACACTGGTATCTGTAAACCGTATCATCTGCTTCAAAGCCAGGTCTTCTGAAGAGAGGTACCCTAGGGATCCCAAGACTTTTAGACCTTCAGAATGTTTTTTTTTAATGCAGGAAATGCTGTCTTATACCACAACATTATTCAGAAGTGTAGGAGGTGTTTTCTTCTCATCCTTTAGCAGATATTGTCTTGAAGCTCTAATATAAACAGTTGGCAGGTAAGGTGGATCATTGAGAAGAGTAATCAAAATTATCATCACCAAATGCAATATGATACAGCTCTATGGCAAAGATTATAGATTCATATATTGGAATATAGATATTGTGTCTTATTACCTATCTAATAATATGTATATTATTAGAGTAGATGGCGACTCTTTGATTATGCTAAGAAATGTAAGTTACCATCCATTGGAACAGACAACCATGACCCAGGCTATCCAAAGCAGTTAAGTGACTCCATTGTTATACTCTGGCCTTCATCAAAGTCGTGGTAAGCATTAAGACTACATTTTGTAAGATTAAAGGAGCTTAAAATATTTACCACTCCAAGACAAGATTTAAAAGTCAGTAGCTATTTTATAAATAAAATTATCAAACCATCTTGAGATCAAAAGTAATTAGGCTTCATAATGTTCTCCCAAAGATAGCCATAGTTTAGTCCCCGAACCTGTGAATAAATTAGCCTACACAGAAAAAAAGCTAATTAAGGTTTCAGATGGATGGAAGCTTGCAAATCAGTCAGCCTTTAAATAGGTCCAGAGTTCTATGTGCACAGTGAGCATGGTCCAAGCCTCCTTCCAAGTGCAAGGTGAAGGCAGAGGGGATGTGAGAAGGATAAAGTACTACAGAAGGAAGGCACAGATGGGCATGGCACGGCCAGCTGTGAGTGGAGAAAGGATGGATAAGCCAAGGAATGTTGGTGATCTCTGCTAGCCGGAAAGGCAAGGATCCTCCCCTAGAGCCAGCAGCAGGAAAGCACACTCCTGTTGTCACCAGGACATTGTCATATTTCTGACCTCAAAATTTGTAAGGAGGAGCCAGAGAGATGACTCAGTGGGGAAGGTGCTGGCTGCCAACCATGGCGACCTCAATTTAATCAGTGGGACTCACATATAATAAGGGGACAGAACTGACCCCCATATGTTGTCCTCTGACATCCATATGTGTGACTACACACACACACACACACACACACACACACACACACTAACATGTAATAAAAATTCTTTGAATGAACAGTAAATTAATAATTTCCTGTTTCTTAACCCACTTAGCTTTTAACCAATCACTGTAGGAAATAGACAACTTAAACCATTTATGTCAAAAATATTTGCAAGTGAATAGCCAACAACTGCTCATAGAAGTCTCCAAAATGCTCTGAGTCTTCAGGATTGATGCCAGCGCACACAACGTTCATGCGTCATCCCAGCTGACTCTATTCTACACGCTATCTGAGAGTCCAGGCACACTTACTGAACTGCTGCAGAGACGTGCAGGCCCTCGCTTTGCAAGAACAACATTTTATTTTCTCCTTTACCTAAATAAGACTTGTCAGGCTGTCTGTGAAGGTCTGTATCATGTTGATAGAAGCTTCTTTGATGAATGGCTAATTCTCTTTTGGTCAACAGGCTTAGTAGAGATGCGTCCATTCTAGTGGATCCACAGTGAATTCCAAAATACCACCAAACTACTTTTAATGTCTTCTGCCCATCCCCCGACATACATAGCTTTGCAATGTAGGACTGTGAAGATTACAACATATGACTATGTAGATTACAGTTTGCCACCCTCGTGATTGCTGCGGCTAGCTGATGATGCTCTGCATGACAAGAGTGTAGAAATAAATAGTGCTCGCACTAAATCAGGTCCAAATTCGAACTTCAAAGTGGGGTTCCTATCAAATGTGTGTATCGCTTTTACATCATCTTAAAGCTGGAAACTTGTAGGTAGCGGTACCCCCAATGTCTCAAATTGATTTCTTAGTTGCTTTTGGAAAACTCCATTAAAGTTAACTAACACATGGCTTAAGGGGACGAGTAAGGAGAAAGAGGGCTGACTTGGTTGCGATTGGATTGATTTGCACCTTGGAATTAACCAGTGCGTGCACCAGGCATCCATGTATGTAGCAAATATTGAATGTGAATGCAGTTTCATTGACTTCCAAACATTGAAAACTTCATATTTTTTTTATGTTTCTTTTTTTTTCATTAACTTGAGTATTTCTTATATACATTTCGAGTGTTATTCCCTTTCCCGGTATCCGGGCAAACATCCCCCTCCCCCCTCCCCTTCCTTATGGGTGTTCCCCTCCCAACCCTCCCCCCATTGCCGCCCTCCCCCCACCAGTCTAGTTCACTGGGGGTTCAGTCTTAGCAGGACCCAGGGCTTCCCCTTCCACTGGTGCTCTTACTAGGATATTTATTGCTACCTATGAGGTCAGAGTCCAGGGTCAGTCCATGTATAGTCTTTAGGTAGTGGCTTAGTCCCTGGAAGCTCTGGTTGCTTAGCATTGTTGTACATATGGGGTCTCGAGCCCCTTCAAGCTCTTCCAGTTCTTTCTCTGATTCCTTCAACGGGGGTCCTATTCTCAGTTCAGTGGTTTGCTGCTGGCATTCGCCTCTGTATTTGCTGTATTCTGGCTGTGTCTCTCAGGACCGATCTACATCCGGCTCCTGTCGGTCTGCACTTCTTTGCTTCATCTATCTTGTCTAATTGGGTGGCTATATATGTATGGGCCACATGTGGGGCAGGCTCTGAATGGGTGTTCCTTCAGTCTCTGTTTTAATCTTTGCCTCTCTCTTCCCTGCCAAGGGTATTCTTGTTCCCCTTTTAAAGAAGGAGTGAAGCATTCACATTTTGATCATCCGTCTTGAGTTTCATTTGTTCTAGGCATCTAGGGTAATTCAAGCATTTGGGCTAATAGCCACTTATCAATGAGTGCATACCATGTATGTCTTTCTGTGATTGGGTTAGCTCACTCAGGATGATGTTTTCCAGTTCCAACCATTTGCCTACGAATTTCATAAAGTCGTTGTTTTTGATAGCTGAGTAATATTCCATTGTGTAGATGTACCACATTTTCTGTATCCATTCCTCTGTTGAAGGGCATCTGGGTTCTTTCCAGCTTCTGGCTATTATAAATAAGGCTGCAATGAACATAGTGGAGCAAGTGTCTTTTTTATATGTTGGGGCATCTTTTGGGTATATGCCCAAGAGAGGTATAGCTGGATCCTCAGGCAGTTCAATGTCCAATTTTCTGAGGAACCTCCAGACTGATTTCCAGAATGGTTGTACCAGTCTGCAATCCCACCAACAATGGAGGAGTGTTCCTCTTCCTCCACATCCTCGCCAGCATCTGTTGTCCCCTGAGTTTTTGATCTTAGCCATTCTCACTGGTGTGAGGTGAAATCTCAGGGTTGTTTTGATTTGCATTTCCCTTATGACTAAAGATGTTGAACATTTCTTTAGGTGTTTCTCAGCCATTCGGCATTCCTCAACTGTGAATTCTTTGTTTAGCTCTGAACCCCATTTTTTAATAGGGTTATTTGTTTCCCTGCGGTCTAACTTCTTGAGTTTTTGTATATTTTGGATATAAGGCCTCTATCTGTTGTAGGATTGGTAAAGATCTTTTCCCAATCTGTTGGTTGCCGTTTTATCCTAACCACAGTGTCCTTTGCCTTACAGAAGCTTTGCAGTTTTATGAGATCCCATTTGTCGATTCTTGATCTTAGAGCTTAAGCCATTGGTGTTTTGTTTAGGAAATTTTTTCCAGTGCCCATGTGTTCCAGATGCTTCCCTAGTTTTTCTTCTATTAGTTTGAGTGTATCAGGTTTGATGTGGAGGTCCTTGATCCACTTGGACTTAAGCTTTGTACAGGGTGATAAGCATGGATCAATCTGCATTCTTCTACATGTTGACCTCCAGTTGAACCAGCACCATTTGCTGAAAATGCTATCTTTTATCCATTGGATGGTTTTGGCTCCTTTGTCAAAAATCAAGTGACCATAGGTGTGTGGGTTCATTTCTGGGTCTTCAATTCTATTCCATTGGTCTATCTGTCTGTCTCTGTACCAATACCATGCAGTTTTTATCACTATTGCTCTGTAATACTGCTTGAGTTCAGGGATAGTGATTCCCCCTGAAGTCCTTTTATTGTTGAGGATACCTTTAGCTATCCTGGGTTTTTTGTTATTCCAGATGAATTTGCAAATTGTTCTGTCTAACTCTTTGAAGAATTGGATTGGTATTTTGATGGGGATTGCATTGAATCTGTAGATTGCTTTTGGTAAAATGGCCATTTTTACTATATTAATCCTGCCAATCCATGAGCATGGGAGATCTTTCCATCTTCTGAGGTCTTCTTCAATTTCCTTCTTCAGTGTCTTGAAGTTCTTATTGTACAGATCTTTTACTTGCTTTGTTAAAGTCACACCGAGGTACTTTATATTATTTGGGTCTATTATGAAGGGTGTCGTTTCCCTAATTTCTTTCTCGGCTTGTTTCTCTTTTGTTTAGAGGAAGGCTACTGATTTATTTGAGTTAATTTTATACCCAGCCACTTTGCTGAAGTTGTTTATCAGCTTTAGTAGTTCTCTGGTGGAACTTTTGGGATCACTTAAATATACTATCATATCATCTGCAAACAGTGATATTTTGACTTCTTCTTTTCCGATCTGTATCCCCTTGACCTCCTTTTGTTGTCTGATTGCTCTGGCTAGAACTTCAAGAACTATATTGAATAAGTAGGGAGAGAGTGGGCAGCCTTGTCTAGTCCCTGATTTTAGTGGGATTGCTTCGAGTTTCTCTCCATTTAGTTTAATGTTAGCAACTGGTTTGCTGTATATGGCTTTTACTATGTTCAGGTATGGGCCTTGAATTCCTATTCTTTCCAGGACTTTTATCATGAAGGTGTGTTGAATTTTGTCAAATGCTTTCTCAGCGTCTAATGAAAAGATCATGTGGTTTTGTTCTTTCAGTTTGTTTATATAATGGATCACGTTGATGGTTTTCCGTATATTAAACCATCCCTGCATGCCTGGGATGAAGCCTACTTGGTCATGGTGGATGATTGTTTTGATGTGCTCTTGGATTCGGTTTGCCAGAATTTTGTTGAGTATTTTTGCGTCGATATTCATAAGGGAAATTGGTCTGAAGTTCTCTTTCTTTGTTGTGTCTTTGTGTGGTTTAGGTATAAGAGTAATTGTGGCTTCGTAGAAGGTATTCGGTAGTGATCCATGTGTTTCAATTTTGTGGAATAGTTTGGATAATATTGGTATGAGGTCTTCTCTGAAGGTTTGGTAGAATTCTGCACTAAACCCGTCTGGACCTGGGCTCTTTTTGGTTGGGAGACCTTTAATGACTGCTTCTATTTCCTTAGGAGTTATGGGGTTGTTTAACTGGTTTATCTGTTCCTGATTTAACTTCGGTACCTGGTATCTGTCTAGGAAATTGTCCATTTCCTGAAGATTTTCAAGTTTTGTTGAATATAGTTTTTTATAGTAAGATCTGATGATTTTTTGAATTTCCTCTGAATCTGTAGTTATGTCTCCCTTTTCATTTCTGATTTTGTTAATTTGGATGCACTCTCTGTGTCCTCTCATTAGTCTGGCTAAGGGTTTATCTATCTTGTTGATTTTCTCAAAGAACCAACTTTTGGTTCTGTTGATTCTTTCTATGGTCCTTTTTGTTTCTACTTGGTTGATTTCAGCTCTGAGTTTGATTATTTCCTGCCTTCTACTCCTCCTGGGTGTATTTGCTTCTTTTTGTTCTAGAGCTTTTAGGTGTGCTGTCAAGCTGCTGACATATGCTCTTTCCTGTTTCTTTCTGCAGGCACTCAGCGCTATGAGTTTTCCTCTTAGCACAGCTTTCATTGTGTCCCATAAGTTTGGGTATGTTGTACCTTCATTTTCATTAAATTCTAAAAAGTTTTTAATTTCTTTCTTTATTTCTTCCTTGACCAGGTTATCATTGAGTAGAGCATTGTTCAATTTCCAAGTATATGTGGGCATTCTTCCTTGATTGTTATTGAAGACCAGTTTTAGGCCGTGGTGGTCCGATAGCACGCATGGGATTATTTCTATCTTTCTGTACCTGTTGAGGCCCATTTTTTGACCAATTATATGGTCAATTTTGGAGAAAGTACCATGAGGAGCTGAGAAGAAGGTATATCCTTTTGCTTTAGGATAGAATGTTCTATAAATATCCGTTAAGTCCATTTGGCTCATGACTTCTCTTAGTCTGTCTACATCTTTGTTCAATTTCTGTTTCCATGATCTGTCCATTGATGAGAGTGGGGTGTTGAAATCTCCCACTATTATTGTGTGAGGTGCAATGTGTGTTTTGAGCTTTAGTAAGGTTTCTTTTACATATGTAGGTGCCCTTGTATTTGGGGCATAGATATTTAGGATTGAGAGTTCATCTTGGTGGATTTTTCCTTTGATGAATATGAAGTGTCCTTCCTTATCTTTTTTGATGACTTTTAATTGAAAATTGATTTTATTTGATATTAGAATGGCTACTCCAGCTTGCTTCTTCTGACCATTTGCTTGGAAAATTGTTTTCCAGCCTTTCACTCTGAGGTAATGTCTGTCTTTTTCTCTGAGGTGTGTTTCCTGTAGGCAGCAGAATGCAGGGTCCTCGTTGCGTATCCAGTTTGTTAATCTATGTCTTTTTATTGGGGAGTTGAGGCCATTGATGTTGAGAGATATTAAGGAATAGTGATTATTGCTTCCCGTTGTATTCGTATTTGGATGTGAGGTTATGTTTGTGTGCTTTCATTCTCTTTGTTTTGTTGCCAAGACGATTAGTTTCTTGCTTCTTCTAGGTTATAGCTTGCCTCCTTATGTTGGGCTTTACCATTTATTATCCTTTGTAGTGCTGGATTTGTAGAAAGATATTGTGTAAATTTGGTTTTGTCATGGAATATCTTGTTTTCTCCATCTATGTTAATTGAGAGTTTTGCAGGATACAGTAACCTGGGTTGGCATTTGTGTTCTCTTAGGGTCTGTATGACATCAGTCCAGGATCTTCTGGCCTTCATAGTTTCTGGCGAGAAGTCTGGTGTGATTCTGATAGGTCTGCCTTTATATGTTACTTGACCTTTTTCCCTTACTGCTTTTAATATTGTTTCTTTATTTTGTGTGTTTGGTGTTTTGACTATTATGTGACGGGAGGTGTTTCTTTTCTGGTCCAATCTATTTGGAGTTCTGTAGGCTTCTTGTATGCCTATGGGTATCTCTTTTTTTAGATTAGGGTAGTTTTCTTCTATGATTTTGTTGAAGATATTTACTGGTCCTTTGAGCTGGGAGTCTTCACTCTCTTCTATACCTATTATCCTTAGGTTTGATCTTCTCATTGAGTCCTGGATTTCCTGTATGTTTTGGACCAGTAGCTTTTTCTGCTTTACATTATCTTTGACAGTTGAGTCAATGATTTCTATGGAATCTTCTGCTCCTGAGATTCTCTCTTCCATCTCCTGTATTCTGTTGGTGAAGCTTGTATCTACAGCTCCTTGTCTCTTCTTTTGGTTTTCTATATCCAGGGTTGTTTCCATGTGTTCTTTCTTGATTGCTTCTATTTCCATTTTTAATTCCTTCAACTGTTTGATTGTGTTTTCCTGGAATTCTTTCAGGGATTTTTGCGATTCCTCTCTGTAGGCTTCTACTTGTTTATTAATGTTTTCCTGTGTTTCCCTAAGGGAGTTCTTCACGTCTTTTTTGAAGTCCTCCAGCATCATGATCAAATATGATTTTGAAACTAGATCTTGCTTTTCTGGTGTGTTTGGATATTCCATGTTTGTTTTGATGGGAGAATTGGGCTCTGATGATGCCAAGTAGTCTTGGTTTCTGTTGCTTGGGTTCCTGCGCTTGCCTCTCGCCATCAGATTATCTCTTGTGTTACTTTGTTCTGCTATTTCTGACAGTGGCTAGAGTGTCCTATAAGCCTGTGTGTCAGGAGTGCTGTAGACCTGTTTTCCTCTCTTTCAGTCAGTTATGGGGACAGAGTGTTCTGCTTTCGGGCGTGTAGTTTTCCCTCTCTACAGGTCTTCAGCTGTTCCTGTGGGCCTGTGTCTTGAGTTCACCAGGCAGCTTTCTTGCAGCAGAAAAGTTGGTCTTACCTGTGGTCCCGAGGCTCAAGTTCGCTCGTGGGGTGCTGCCCACGGGCTCTCTGCGGTGGCAGCAACCAGGAAGACCTGTGCCGCCCCTTCCGGGAGCTTCAGTGCACCAGGGTTCCAGATGGCCTTTGGTGTTTTCCTCTGGCATCCGAGATGTATGTACAGAGAGCAGTCTCTTCTGGTTTCCCAGGCTTGTCTGCCTCTCTGAAGGTTTAGCTCTCCGTCCCATGGGATTTGGGTGCAGAGAACTGTTTATCCGGTCTGTTTCCTTCAGGGTCCAGCGGTGTCTCTGGCAGGGGTCCTGCCGCTCCTGGGCCCTCCCCCACCGGAGCCCAGAGGCCTTATACAGTTTCCTCTTGGGCCAGGGATGTGGGCAGGGGTGAGCAGTGTTGGTGGTCTCTTCCGCTCTGCAGCTTCAGGAGTGCCCACCTGACCAGGCGTTTGGGTCTCTCTCTCACAGTGTCTGGGAGCAGAGAGCTGCTGCGGGCCGGGCGAAAACTTCATATTTTTAATAAATTAAAAAATCAGTATTCTGACCAGAGAAGCACTAGCATTTTATAATCCCTCCGGTGGGGCACACGTGTGTGCCAGCTTAGTCAGTGTTGTCCTTATTTGTCACCCTTTCCATTACCATAACATCCCTGCTGCTGCCAAGTCTGAGTGTCATTGAGCATGAACAAATGACTCAGCAGCAAATATTCATCACTGAGAGAAATAATTATTCTAAAATTATCATATGCTTTTGACAAAGTGAGAGACAAGAAGTCAAGAAAAAAATACTTCCAAGCAACTAAGGAAGCAATTATGATTTGTTACTGAGAGAGATTGCAATATCTTAGAGACTCCAACCAAAAACAATGTGAATATAAAAGAAGAGAGGAGAACTGTGGAGATGGGAGGGGAGCTTGGCCAATGCTTCATCCCTCCCTTGACGTCACCGTTTACTTTGAGGAAAGCCAGCTGCATTCCTATGAGGTCACTCAGGTACCCCCATGGAGAGCATTTGGAGCTTTCCAGACAGTAGCCGGCAGAGACCTGAAGGGGCTCACTAGCTAGGTGGGCAACCACCTCAATGACAGAGCCTCAGATTCCAGTCAAAGATTCACATGGACGCTGATGAGTGGACCCCAGGTGAGACCAGGAGCTGGCGTCACAGACCTCTGAGAGAGACCTCTGAGATCCCTGATGTTCAGAAACTGTCTAATGAGATTCACTGGAATCAATTTTGAGGCACCTTTTTACTCACTAATAAATGTCTATTGTCTAAAACAATGTACCGAAAGACATAAAAGACAGCAAGTTGAAAACTGGAAATACCAGCCCATACCCCAATTATTGTAACTATTTTGCATACTCATCAAACGCATGTTAGGTAACAAGAATACTCTTTCAGATTTCTTTGCCATGGAGTGTATTGTGTTGGGGATCCCCAAGACCACCTCTGTTTAAATGCTTGGCCAAGATAGCTCATGTAACTCAGAGAGGCTGCCATGGTCCTGGCTAGAGTCACTGCAGTGAAAAGATCTGAACTGGTCTGCAAAGCTAGGAGTACAAGGGGTCCAGAAGAAGCAAGGAACAGGAACGTGCTTTCTGCTGTGCTCCCTCAGTTGTCTTGCCCAGGTGCCATTTAGTCATCCCAGGTATGACCCGTAGTGTAGCATAATGTCCACTAATGTCTTGGAACCCTGGGTAGAGTACCTCTGCTGCCTATCTTAGTGACGTAGTCCCCACCTCCCCTAGAAGTCATATCAATACAATAGAGAAGCACAGGTCACTGCCATCAGTCTCCTTAGCATGAGCTTTTTACCAGGCTAAAGTCTCCATTGTATAAAAATACAATGCCGCTAATCAGGTTAAGTTGTAAGAACCATGAAAGTCCAGTTTTACATTTATTGTCCAGCCTGGTTCTATATAGATTTATAGGTCTACCACTTATCTCTTTATGGGTGAAACATCCTGCCTCAGTTTCTTCTCTTGTTGCCATGATAAAGCATGGACAAAAGCTACTTAAGGGAGGAAAGGTTGAGTTTTGATCATAGTTCAAGTCACAATTATTGTGGTGGGGAAGTCAAGATATCCTGAGTAGGAATCATTTTGACAAACCATATTCAAAATTGCAAAACAGAAAGGGCTGAGCATATGCCTGCTGATGCTCAGCAAGCTTTCTCCATCTTATGCAGCACAGGGTCCCCTGCCCAGGAAACGGTCTCACCTGTAACTAATGTGGATCTTCCCATATCAGTTAGCATAATCACGACGTTTCCTCCTAAGTCACCCAGATGCTCCTCTTCCAAGTGATTCTAGATTTTTGTGGCGTTGGCAAGCAATGTTAACCTCTACCCATCCTCATCACCCATCAACCAGACCCTTCATTTTGATGTTGATATATTGGAATTTAATCATGTACATACCATTTCTAGATGGTGTCAATTTTCAGTGGAAGTTTTCTGTAAATGATTGTAGCTTCCTCCCTGGACTCAGTGGGAAAATTCCTGGTGTTTTTAATGGGTCCGAGGATTTGTTTCAGTGGTCTAGCAAACAAGAGGGTGTATTTTAATGAGAAAGCTAGAAGTATCAGAACCAAATCTTGGCATTTGTGTTTCTTTCTCTCTCTCTCTCTCTCTCTTTTTTTTTTTTTTTGGTTCTTTTTTTTCGGAGCTGGGGACAGAACCCAGGACCTTGGGCTTCCTAGGCAAGCGCTCTACCACTGAGCTAAATCCCCAGCCCCTTCTTTGTCTCTCATGATTACTTGTGAAACTTTGTGTCCTGTTTTAGAGTCCTCATCAATAAAATGTAAAGAAAAAATGTAACAATGTTTTTATACACATTACCAACTGGGAGGATTACACAGGGTTGGCACTCTTAAATCAACATGAAATGAAAGAATACACATTTCTGGTTCAGGTCAGACGAAAATCATGAGTGAATTAACATTATTCATTGAAGCTAAAGACGTGTCGCAGAGTTCTATACCAAACACTGGTTGATCACTAAAGGGAATACTGCCTAAGAACATGGAGAAGTGAGGGGGGGAAACCCGTAGGGCTGCCTGAATGTGTCCTCTGTGATCTTATGACAATAGGAAGTAGGAAAGAGAGATTTGAGGTGAGGAGGCAGGAGAGGTCTCACTTCACTGCAAAACTATTAGGCTAGATTTTAGCTTGGGAGCTAGCATGGCAAACAGAAATCAGCCATTCTGACTATACTCAGTCCCACATGACAAATTTTAGCTCTCAGGTTTTAGAAAATACACAGTACTCCTCACAGAAAGGGGGTGTGTCCATCCCCCCTTTAAGCTGACATTATTCATATGAATTCATTGTTTACACCGGTACCTACACTTCCTATTTGCATCCCGTACCTGACATTTCATTTCCGTCCTGACTCTTCAACATTTATTCCATTTCCTCAAACCTGCATGTGTCTGCTGTATGTCTCTTCAAATAAACTCTCACCTC
The DNA here is from genome assembly GCF_021556685.1 of Rattus norvegicus. Classification (NCBI taxonomy): domain Eukaryota; kingdom Metazoa; phylum Chordata; class Mammalia; order Rodentia; family Muridae; genus Rattus; species Rattus norvegicus. The sequence goes on from NC_141552.1 coordinate 40,915,913, forward strand.
TTCAGCTTCTAAGGCTTTCCTTGCTCTGCTAACAAACCCACGATTCTCGATTCATGTGGGCAAACACGAATTTTAATTTACAGCAAACTACAGGTGATCATAATTGTATCTTGCAGCAATCAACTGTAGATTTGAAATTAATTCCTCTGCCTGTGCTGGGTCACCTTTAGATCTTATTAAGGTGAGAAAATAGCTTGAAGCAAGAGGCCCAACATTTTCCTGCATAAAACATGTTTTTTGGGATTGACTCGCTTTGAATTTCCTGAAGTTCTTTACACCATGCCTTTCAGCCTATGCTCTTACCTTTTCATCAGAGACATAAAGAATTCAGGGTTATCCCCATAGGTCAGGCCTTCATTTGGATGTGCCAAGAGCTGAAGCAGAAGATGATAGATGCAGTTCAAATCCAGCGCTGATGACCATCCCCAGCAGCCACGGGGTTCACAGGTCTGAGAGGCATACAGCTGGCTTCCCTATGCAGAGTTTCCTGTCTACACTGTTACATATCTGAGGTTTGCCTGCTATCACTTGTTTCCACCAGGGTCTCATTGTTTTGGGGGGTAGAAATTTAGAGTTTGGCTAAGAAGTAAATAGTAGTGCTTTTGCATAGATGGGAAATCCTCAGAGCAGGGAAGATTCTTCAGATGACTTAGCATAAAAGTTACCAGCATGTCTGTTGCAAGGATATGGTCAATCTGGGTTTTCAGTGTTAGATGAAGATTCTTATTCAAATATTCCATGCTAGGCGATCCATTAGGGGTTGTGCTAGTCCAGCTGTCCTACCTGACACACCTAACATCATCAGAGAAATCAGAAAGGTTACAGTGATTACAGTTTGTTTGAAAGCATGGTAAGAAAGCAGAGTAAGGAGATTCTGTTCTACTGCTTAGCTCATCATAGTAATGTATAGCCTGACAAACCAGATAGGGAATCATGGCCACAGGAAAGCTCTAGATGCTTTGAGAAGAAAAAGCACAATTGAGCGACAAGGTGAGAGGACTTGGCTGCTGTAAGCTTACTCAGGTTCGTTTAGGTAGGGCTTGTTCATAACTGTCACATGAAATAATTTTTGAAAAAGCCTCGTTTCCTCTGAAAACAGTCCTGGCTTGGATGATAAATTACATGCTGAACTGGACTGGTTCAAAGCCCGTGCATCCACCCTTGAAATACTGCAGCATCAGAAGGTTCTGAAGAAGACAAGGGACATGCTCTAGATGTCTCCTGAGTGGCACAAGAGAGCAGGTCAGAAGGAGAAAGACTGGCAGGTTGCATAAACGAAGGGGGTCTGACTCCAAGACAGCTCAACAAAAAAAGCAGCCTGCCACTGGAGATTTCAGAGTGCAAGCCTCCCAATGTTGCCAAAGTAGTATGATGTCAACAGAAAGATGATACAGTGCCAGGTCCTACGCTGGCCACCCACACTTTAAAACTATTCGAAAGATAAATGGAAGAATGAAGTAATGACGATGGTATACACGATGGATTAATCTGCGAAGTGAAAGTGAGAGAGACAATGGTTTATTGATTTCAGGTGCTGTGGGAGCTGTAAGCCAACATGCAGAGGTTAGCAGCAGGCTCAAGACTTCTGTCACTTGGAACCCGAAAATAGCAGAGATGACATCAAGACATAGGGATGTTGCAAAGTTATGTGTTTCTCAAAGAGACTGGAGTCATATTTATGTAGAACACACATTTTTCAAGGGAGCACAGGAAATCCTGAGAAGACAGGTCTACATGCCAAAAAATACAAAGCAGAGGCCGTAAAACCCATAATCTCAAGGGATGTCTACCATAGCGTTGATGGAGTAGTCTATCAAAAATACACTGCGCTTGCTTCTCAGGCTATGCCATCCAGGGTCAATGCCAAGGCTTAAACAAGTCTCAGACTGAGGTTCAAGCTCTCATACAGGTTCCCAGCTATGCCCTGGCTCCCAGGAAAGGACAGAGAGTATAAGATAGAAGGTATTGATGTAGACATTGCTACTCTCTGCAGGGAGCTGGTGTCCTTCAGTACTGTTTGCGCAAATAATTCTGATGTGGAGAGGGTTTCTTAAGAAAACAAAAAGCCAGAAATGAGGGCAGGAAGGAACCTATTCTAAAACGGTTCTTAAACATCTGGGAATATGCTTAGCATAAAAAGATTATTGAATTAGAATTATAGAGAAGCATTATCTTTTAACCGTCCTTTTGGCAATAGTAAAGGGAGAGAGGCACTTTCATAATAGAGATAGTAGGAAATAAATTGTGACAGTCTCAATGGAGAATGGCTTGGCAATGAAAATGAATATATAAAACATGCGTTCTTTTTGACTTAGAAGTTTCTACTTTCAGAGGAATAGCTTGCTGGCATTCTTGCATATATATGGATAACATCATATGAACGTGTGTACTGAAGCACTGTATTTAAAATTCAAAATATTAAGATAACCTAAATATATTTAGAAGAGTTTGGACAAGTGATATATGCAATGTTGAGTATTAACTAAGTATCAAGGATTGTACTAAGTATCAAGGATTAACTAAGTACTAAGGATTGTAAGGGTTTGCTTCTATTGACCAGTCAGTATTCTTGTAAAATAATTTATCAGGTAGAAATGAATGCTATCTTCTTTTAACACACACAAAAAAGGGAGGGCACACATCTAAATGCTTTGCAAATGATTTTGTACCAAAGGATAAATGTGGGGTTGATGGTTCCCAGAATCTAATCTACACATTATGTATAGACAGCTTGTTTTATTTCAAGTGTAAAGTCTTTTATTATTGCCCCAAACCACTAATGTAGATGTGTGTGTGTGTGTGTGTGTGTGTGTGCGCGCGCGCGCGCTAGTATAGTATGGCCTCATGATAGAGTCTTAAGTGAAAATAGAACAGTATTAAATATAAATGTCCTTATATGAAAAAATACACATCTAAGTTCAGTACAAAGACTGGAGAACTACAGAAATGTAGGAGATATCTGTGAAAAGACATTGCATAATTGAATCACAGCAGTCAGAGGCAAGGTCCCACTTAAATGATTCTTTTCATGATTTGCCCAGAGGCTCATGTTTTTGGGGTCTCAGGTGGGAGCACTTTCTGGGTAGCTGGGGCACTGGTAGGACATGAGGCATGGTAGACAGGAACAAGACACTTAGAACACTATCTACTCCTAGTTTTGAGCTGTCTCTCCTGGTCCAACCCTACAGCCCATTGCACAAACTCCCACCACCAGAGACTGAGGCACTCCATGTGCCTTTCATTCCGTGATGATGGATGTGTCCTTAACAATGACACCAAATCTTCCCACAAATTCATTCTGTTTGATGTTTTGTCTCATCTACTCAAAGAAGTTAATAAAATACTGTGGGCTCTTTTGAACCTCCCAATATTCTAGGCACCTTAATTCTATTGCCGTTTTAAAGGGAAAGACAATAAAAGCAAAAAGTAATAGAAGAAAATGAAGGTGCAGTTTGACACAGCTTTTCTGAGGAAGACTCTGGAGGCTATATACAGGAAGACCTGGACTTAAAGAATAGACTGATTCAACATGAGGCATTGCAAAAACATTTTTGTTATTGTAATTTAAAAAAATAGTGGAAAGAGGGCTGAAGAGATGGCTCAAGAGTTAAAAATATTTGCTGTTCTTCCAGTATACTTAGGTTAGGTTCCCAGCACTCACATTTAATGTCTCACAACTGCTTGTAACTCCAGTTCCAGGGGATCTGATACCCTCTTCTGGCCTCAGTAGACACTGTGCGCTAGTGGCATGTACCTGCACACAGACAAACACATATGCTTTTAAATTGAAATAAATCTTTTAGGTTAATGAAATAATATCTACACTCTTAAAATGTATCTATAGTATTCCTAATTGTATGCATATATGTTTGTCATATCTTCTAAGGTTACCCATCTCTTATAGCTGTGTACCAATTTATATGAATTAGCTCACCATTGCCATACTTGATAGAATAAATTTAAGGGAAAGATGACTAACTTGGCTCTGTTTCAGACGACCACAGCATATAACAACAGAGACAGCATTGTATAGAGGCTCAGCCAAGGGTTGTAGTGGCATTTAGCAAACCCTGTGTGTCCCAGAAGCAGAGAGGCTATGTCAGCATTGAGCACATGTGTGTACATACATGTACCATAACAAGCACATAGAGTTTGCAGGAAGAAGTTCTCTCCTTTCACCAAATGGGTTTTAAATAGTTATTCCTGGTTGTCAACTTGACTAGATCTGGAATGAACTACAATCCAAAATTGAAAGCTTCACCTGTGATCCAGATCTTGAAGTTGGTAGATACAAGTTTCTGACCTGGAACTTGGCATGGAGATCTTGAGTCATAGTGTCTATGAATCCCAGCACTCTTAGGCAAGGAGATCTCTGAGTTCAAGGTTAGTCTGGAACAAAACAAGCTCCAGACCCAGGCATGGCAGTACACACCTTTGATCTGGGCCACACCTTCTGCTGGAGACCTACATAAGGACATTGGAAGGAGGAAGATTCACTCTTGTTGCCTGCTTGCATCTACTTACCAACACATAGGTTGGAATCTAATTGCCTTGCGGGACTGAGCAACTACTAGATCCTTGGGCTTCGCATTCTTAGCTGACCATTGTTAGGGAGTTGGACTGCAGACTGTAAGTCATCATAACAAATTTCCTTACTATATAGAGACTCCCATCAGTTCTGACCCTAGAGAACCCTATCTAACACAGGTTCCCAGGATCAACCCAAGGTTATCAGGCTTGGCAGAAAGTATCTTCACCTTGTGAGCCATCCTGCCAGCTCTGGTACATGTTTTTATTACAATGCTTTTGTTATCATCCAGGCTCTGTGCACGTTCAGGTAAGTTATCTGCCACCAAACTACCACCCTACCACTTATTAAAGATAAGTGGAGGAGAGCCTTTCTATAAATGGTCCAGGCTGGCCTTGAACTCATATTCTTCTTGCCTCCACCTTCAGTAACGAGAGTTACAGGGAAGCCAGTCAGCTTCATTACTGCATCGTCCTTAACATTGTTTTTCTTTATTTCTGAGTTAAGATTCTAGAAGATAATTACACCCATAAAAATTACCTGAGTGAGTATTCTTCTATGGTTTACTAATAGAAACACCTAACTATTGTTCTAGGGGACATAAGAAAATAATTAAGTTACTACACGTAAGGGCCTTAGGGAGAGTGCTTTCATCTTATACTCTGTCTGAAAGGTATATTCTTGGCATTCTTCAGCTATAGGAAAGACAGGGAAGTCATAATAGATATATTCTAATCAACTCAGCTTGGCACAGAAGAGAGAGCATGGATCACAATTAACAGAACTTAGTGCCAGAGTAGCTTAACTAGTCACCTTCTAAAACAAGAAGGATATCCAAAGTTAAGTCCCAGGCTTTGATATTCTGACCTGAGCACATCTGAAGTGGAAGGAAGTAGCCAAGGGTCATTGTCGAGTTCCTCATTTCCACAGTACTGTGGATCTGACAATTGAAAGTTGCCAGGATCAATACCAAACAACTTTAACCCATTTCTGCCCCTTTTACTTTAACCACTTGTGTTTATCACCATGGTGTTTGCTACTGAGGAGCATGGGTACCATTACTTATGGAATGGCTCAATTTAAAATTTGATAACTTCCTTAATTTTGAATGTAGACATTCACCACTATCAGTTTTTCTCTTAGGGACGCTTGTAGTGCTATCTCATGAATTTTGAAATTTTGTAATTTCAGTTTTCTTTGCTTAAAATATATTTCTTCCTCCTCCTCCCCCTCCTCCCCCTCCTTCCTCCTCCTCCTCCTCTTCTTCTTTTTCTTCTTCTTCTTCTTTCTTTTTTTCTTAGTCAGTTACTCACCAAATAGTCCTGGTTATCCTAGAACTCACTATGAAGCCCTGGCTGGTGTTGAACTCACAGAGATCCACTTGCCTCTGCCTCCCAACTATTCATATTATAAGCGACTCTGATTTCTCCTGTGGTGTACTCTTAGGCTCACTGGTTGCTCCAGTGTGCATTTCCAGCCTACTGAGAATCACATTCCTTTCACACTGATTTCTAAGTTCATTGCACATTTGTCTTAAAAGAACACTTGGGGTGATTTCAGTCTACTCTGCTAAAAATGCCTGAGGGCTTCCTATGAGTGCTGTCCTGTAGAAGGAGTCCTGTGTATGTCATGGGTAACGTACATTTCTCTTTCAGACAAAATGTCCTTTGCATGTCAGCTTGGGTTTGGTATTTCTTAGGTCTTTAGTTTGCTCATGCATGTACACCCCATCAATTATTGAATGTGAGATAGTCCAATAGTCTATTAGTATCATGCTAGTGTCTTTTTATCCTTTTTGTCTTATCAATGTTGCCTCATCAAGTTAGGTGTTGGTGGGTACACATGCATTTATATCTGTTACCTCTTCTTGACGTAGGTTCTCTATATAATATTGCTTCAATCTTGTGATGTTCTTTTCAAATTAAAAAAATATGTCTATGGGGGTCTTTGTTGCATGTAAAACTGTGTGCCATGTGTACTAAAGAGGGTGTCTGACCCATGGAGCTAGAGTTACTGATAATTGTAAGACACTATGTGGGTTCTGGGACTCAAGCCTGGTACCATAGAAGGGCACCCAAGTCTCTTAATCACTAAGCCATCTCTTTAACCTGTGTTCAGTTTTTGTTTTTTGGTGTTTTTTTTTTCTGTTTTGAGGTAGATATTGTTTGTATCATTTAAGCTGACCTTGAATTTACAATCCTCCTACTTACTGTGTGGGATTATGTACTTTCACATCCACGCAAGGCTCTGTGTGAGTTTTTGCTTTTGTTCTTTATTTTTAATGTTATAATTTAATCACTTTTTCCCTTCTCTTTCTTCTCTCTCTTTCCATATTAATGGTCTCTTTTTTCATTAATTATTATTAGCACTCATGTATAGGAGTGCTAATAATATATATATATAAAATATGATAATGAGAATATACACACACACATACACACACAAACATCACATTTATGTTTCTAAATACAACCTATTGAGCCAGTATAATATTACTGTTTATATTCTATTAGGGCTTACCATTAGGCACTGGACAACCAATTTTCATGCCCTTCCCTCTGGAGGACCACCTCTCCTTCTTTTAGCTTTCCTTAGTTGACTCTAGATTTTTTTTGTAAGGTTAAGGCCTCCTAGACTCTTTCTCATTTGTGATAGTTTTTGGTATGAATTTTACTTGTGTGTGTGTATGTGTGTCTGTGTGTGTTGTTTGAGTGTTCGCACATGTGTGTGTAGGTTCAGGAAAGCTAGACAGGGATGTCAGATCCCTCAAGGTTGGAGTTACAGGTATGTGGGGAATATGAGATTTGTTCTATGGGTACTGGGCTCTGACCTCAGATTCCATGATCAGACAGAAAGTGGTTTTAACATCAAAGGCATCTTTCTAGCCCCTGAAGTTTACTTTCTTAGTACAATAATATTCTTCTTTGGTTTCTTTTTTGCACAGAAGGCCACATTCTCTGAGTGTTTAATTTTAAGGTAGTGTGTCACACGCAGTATGTAGTTGTTACTGTTTTAGTCCATTCCAACCACAGAAGCAAGACCAGCTCCGCAGATGCTGGTTTTAGACCTGAGTGGAATATTAGAGACACTTTCTGGTTGTTGGGAGCTTTCATAAAGAAATTAATTTCTATTGAATCAGCATCTCTCTGGTACAGAGGTTCAGGACTATCTTTTCTATCATCTTTCAGATATACGTATTCATTAATGTCCACCAAGGCATTTCTGCAACTGAATATGCACTGGAATGCAGGCAACACAGGACTCTGAAGTGCTAAGAGTCTGCTGCACTGAAATGTTTATCAATGGCTCCTTGGGACATTTGGTCAGGAAAGGAGACATCAAACAAGATGCTTTAACGGCTGCGTCTAAGTCTTAGTTAATGCACTCATTTCGCCTCGGAACACATCCCTCTTCAAACTATTTTGCCTTCTAGTGTTAAACTTTTGCAAATAAATCAAATAGTATAAGAATCTCAACAATGTATTCTAAATTGCTTATCAGACAAATTGTCATGATGAAAATTAATAGCTCGAAACATTGCATAGCTATCCTGTGACAAAGGATTCATAAGAACTTAGGACTGATGAAGAGAAATTGCAGAAGTTTGTTATTAAAAGTAAACACAAACTTTTAGGATTTGTATATTTCTGAACAAGTCATTGCCTTCTACATCAATAATGAAGTAAAGTCAACATTTTCTCAAGGATCAGCTTGGTTCGTCTAAATCTTTACAGTATTCTATACATTAGATACAAGTAAAAAAATATCGTCTGAAACCAAACCTCTAGATTTTATTTTATCTTTTTTATTCACTGAGGAATTCCTCAGAAGCAGAGTGAAATTCAATGAAAAGAATTTTTTGGAGTATCTGCAGTGAGCTGAAATTATATGAAAGGAATGAAGACAAATAAATCATTTATCAGAAAAAGAAAATGCAGGCTCTTAAAACTTGAACTGGTAAAAACCCTGTTGCTACCGAAAAAATGAACTATTAAGTCATGCTCACTCTGAGGTAAAGTTACTGCTTTGTCTACTGAGAGCATAGGAGGCATTTTATATATTTCTCTTCAGAGGATTAGATACAACCTGTCCAGATTGGGAAGAAACTAAGGCTTTTCTCCCAATCTTGTGTGAGCTTCTCTGTTGGAATGCTTCTGCTTGACTTTTATAGATTTTACATTTCTACACTGAAGAGCAAAATTTAAAGCTCAAAAAAAAAAACCCCACTGCATGGTGCTCATGAATATTTAAATAAGTGGAGCTCTATGGAGTTCAATTGCAGATGTCTCTAATAAAATAAGTGTATCCTGCCAAGAACTTTGCCAATACCATGGAGTCAAAACTATTAGAATGGACAATAGTGTGGGGTGGCTTGGTTCACTGCTATACTTTACTTGAACATGTAAGAATGAAGTCAGCATAGAATATTGTATCCTAAAGCAAAAGGATATACCTTCTTCTCAGCACCTCATGGTACTTTCTCCAAAATTGACCATATAATTGGTCAAAAAACGGGCCTCAACAGGTACAGAAAGATAGAAATAATCCCATGCATGCTATCAGACCACCACAGCCTAAAGCTGGTCTTCAATAACAATAAGGGAAGAACGCCTACATATACGTGGAAGTTGAACAATGCTCTACTCAATGATAACCTGGTCAAGGAAGAAATAAAGAAAGAAATTAAATACTTTTTAGAATTTAATGAAAATAAAGGTAGAACATACCCAAACTTATGGGACACAATGAAAGCTGTGCTAAGAGGAAAACTCATAGCTCTGAGTGCCTGCAGAAACAGGAAAGAGCATATGTCAGCAGCTTGACAGCACACCTAAAAGCTCTAGAACAAAAAGGAGCAAATACACCCAGGAGGAGTAGAAGGCAGGAAATAACCAAACTCAGAGCTGAAATAAACCAAGTAGAAACAAAAAGGACCATGGAAAGAATCAACAGAACCAAAAGTTGGTTCTTTGAGAAAATCAACAAGATAGATAAACCCTTAGCCAGACTAACGAGAGGACACAGACAGTGCGTCCAAATTAACAAAATCAGAAATGAAAAGGGAGACATAACAACAGATTCAGAGGAAATTAAAAAAATCATCAGATCTTACTATAAAAACCCATATTCAACAAAACTTGAAAATCTTCAGGAAATGGACAATTTCCTAGACAGATACCAGGTACCGAAGTTAAATCAGGAACAGATAAACCAGTTAAACAACCCCATAACTCCTAAGGAAATAGAAGCGGTCATTAAAGGTCTCCCAACCAAAAAGAGCCCAGGTCCAGACGGGTTTAGTGCAGAATTCTATCAAACCTTCATAGAAGACCTCATACCAATATTATCCAAAATATTCCACAAAATTGAAACAGATGGATCACTACCGAATTCCTTCTGCGAAGCCACAATTACTCTTATACCTAAACCACACAAAGACACAACAAAGAAAGAGGACTTCAGACCAATTTCCCTTATGAATATCGACGCAAAAATACTCAACAAAATTCTGGCAAACCGAATCCAAGAGCACATCAAAACAATCATCCACCATGACCAAGTAGGTTTCATCCCAGGCATGCAGGGACGGTTTAATATACAGAAAACCATCAACGTGATCCATTATATAAACAAACTGAAAAAACAAAACCACATGATCGTTTCATTAGACGCTGAGAAAGCAATTGACAAAATTCAACACCCCTTCATGATAAAAGTCCTGGAAAGAATAGGAATTCAAGGCCCATACCTGAACATAGTAAAAGCCATATACAGCAAACCAGTTGCTAACATTAAACTAAATGGAGAGAAACTTGAAGCAATCCCACTAAAATCAGGGACTAGACAAGGCTGCCCACTCTCTCCCTACTTATTCAATATAGTTCTTGAAGTTCTAGCCAGAGCAATCAGACAACAAAAGGAGGTCAAGGGGATACAGATCAGAAAAGAAGAAGTCAAAATATCACTATTTGCAGATGATACGATAGTATATATAAGTGATCCCAAAAGTTCCACCAGAGAACTACTAAAGCTGATAAACAACTTCAGCAAAGTGGCTGTGTATAAAATTAACTCAAATAAATCAGTTGCCTTCCTCTATACAAAGGAGAAACAAGCTGAGAAAGAAATTAGGGAAACGACACCCTTCATAATAGACCCAAATAATATAAAGTACCACGGTGTGACTTTAACAAAGCAAGTAAAAGATCTGTACAATAAGAACTTCAAGACACTGAAGAAGGAAATTGAAGAAGACCTCAGAAGATGGAAAGATCTCCCATGCTCATGGATTGGCAGGATTAATATAGTAAAAATGGCCATTTTACCAAAAGCGATCTACAGATTCAATGTAATCCCCATCAAAATACCAATCCATTTCTTCAAAGAGTTAGACAGAACAATTTGCAAATTCACCTGGAATAACAAAAAACCCAGGATAGCTAAAGCTATCCTCAACAATAAAAGCACTTCAGGGGGAATCACTATCCCTGAACTCAAGCAGTATTACAGAGCAATAGTGATAAAAACTGCATGGTATTGGTACAGAGACAGACAGATAGACCAATGGAACAGAATTGAAGACCCAGAAATGAACCCACACACCTATGGGCACTTGATTTTTGACAAAGGAACCAAAACCATCAAATGGAAAAAAGATAGCATTTTCAGCAAATGGTGCTAGTTCAACTGGAGGTCAACATGTAGAAGAATGCAGATCGATCCATGCTTATCACCCTGTACAAAGCTTAAGTCCAAGTGGATCAAGGACCTCCACATCAAACCAAATACACTCAAACTAATAGAAGAAAAACTAGGGCAGCATCTCGAACACATGGGCACTGGAAAAATTTCCTGAACAAAACACCAATGGCTTATGCTCTAAGATCAAGAATCCACAAATGGGATCTCATAAAACTACAAAGCTTCTGTAAGGCAAAGGACACTGTGGTTAGGACAAACCGGCAACCAACAGATTGGGAAAAGATCTTTACCAATCCTACAACAGATAGAGGCCTTATATACAAAATATACAAAGAACTCAAGAAGTTAGACCGCAGGGAGACAAATAACCCTATTAAAAAATGGGGTTCAGAGCTAAACAAAGAATTCACAGCTGAGGAATGCCGAATGGCTGAGGAACACCTAAAGAAATGTTCAACATCTTTAGTCATAAGGGAAATGCAAATCAAAACAACCCTGAGATTTCACCTCACACCAGTGAGAATGGCTAAGATCAAAAACTCAGGGGACAACAGATGCTGGTGAGGATGTGGAGAAAGAGGAACACTCCTCCATTGTTGGTGGGATTGCATACTGGTACAACCATTCTGGAAATCAGTCTGGAGGTTCCTCAGAAAATTGGACATTGAACTGCCTGAGGATCCAGCTATACCTCTCTTGGGCGTATACCCAAAAGATGCCCCAACATATAAAAAAGACACGTGCTCCACTATGTTCATAGCAGCCTTATTTATAATAGCCAGAAGCTGGAAAGAACCCAGATGCCCTTCAACAGAGGAATGGATACAGAAAATGTTGTACATCTACACAATGGAATATTACTCAGCTATCAAAAACAATGACTTTATGAAATTCGCAGGCAAATGGTTGGAACTGGAAAATATCATCCTGAGTGAGGTTACCCAATCACAGAGAAACACACATGGTATGCACTCATTGATAAGTGGCTATTAGCCCAAATGCTTGAATTACCCTAGATGCCTAGAACAAATGAAACTCAAGACGGATGATCAAAATGTGAATGCTTCACTCCTTCTTTAAAAGGGGAACAAGAATACCCTTGGCAGGGAAGAGAGAGGCAAAGATTAAAACAGAGACTGAAGGAACACCCATTCAGAGCCTGCCCCACATGTGGCCCATACATATACAGCCACCCAATTAGACAAGATGGATGAAGCAAAGAAGTGCAGACCGACAGGAGCCAGATGTAGATCGCTCCTGAGAGACACAGCCAGAATACAGCAAATACAGAGGCGAATGCCAGCAGCAAACCACTGAACTGAGAATAGGACCCCCGTTGAAAGAATCAGAGAAAGAACTGGAAGAGCTTGAAGGGGCTCGAGACCCCATATGTACAAAAATGCCAAGCAACCAGAGCTTCCAGGGACTAAGCCACTACCTAAAGACTATACATGGACTGACTCTGGACTCTGACCTCATAGGTAGCAATGAATATCCTAGTAAGAGCACCAGTGGAAGGGGAAGCCCTGGGTCCTGCTAAGACTGACCCCCCAGTGAACTAGACTGGTGGGGGGAGGGCGGCAATGGGGGGAGAGTTGGGAGGGGAACACCCATAAGGAAGGGGAGGGGGGAGGGGGATGTTTGCCCAGATACCGGGAAAGGGAATAACACTCGAAATGTATATAAGAAATACTCAAGTTAATAAAAAAAAAATGTAAAAAAAAAATCCTGGAAAGAATAGGAATTCAAGGCCCATACCTGAACATAGTCAAAGCCATATACAGCAAACCAGTTGCTAACATTAAACTAAATGGAGAGAAACTTGAAGCAATCCCACTAAAATCAGGGACTAGACAAGGTTGCCCACTCTCTCCCTACTCATTCAATATAGTTCTTGAAGTTCTAGCCAGAGCAATCAGACAACAAAAGGAGGTCAAGGGGATACAGATCGGAAAAGAAGAAGTCAAAATAGCACTTTTAGCAGATGATATGATAGCATATTTAAGTGATCCCAAAAGTTCCACCAGAGAACTACTAAAGCTGACAGACAACTTCAGCAAAGTGGCTGGGTATAAAATTAACTCAAATAAATCAGTAGCCTTCCTCTACATAAAAGAGAAACAAGCCGAGAAAGAAATTAGGGAAACGACACCCTCCATAATAGACCCAAATAATATAAAGTACCTCGGTGTGACTTTAACCAAGCAAGTAAGAGATCTGTACAATAAGAACTTCAAGACACTGAAGAAAGAAATTGAGGAAGGCCTCAGAAGATGGAAAGATCTCCCATGTTCATGGATTGGCAGGATTAATATAGTAAAAATGGCCATTTTACCAAAAGCGATCTACAGATTCAATGCAATCCCCATCAAAATACCAATCCATTTCTTCAAAGAGTTAGACAGAACAATTTGCAAATTCACCTGGAATAACAAAAAACCCAGGATAACTAAAACTATCCTCAACAATAAAAGGACTTCAGGGGGAATCACTATCCCTGAACTCAAGCAGTATTACAGAGCAATAGTGATAAAAACTGCATGGTATTGGTACAGAGACAGACAGATAGACCAATGGAATAGAATTGAAGACCCAGAAATGAACCCACACACCTATGGTCACTTGATTTTTGACAAAGGAGCCAAAACCATCCAATGGAAAAAAGATAGCATTTTCAGCAAATGGTGCAAGTTCAACTGGAGGTCAACATGTAGAAGAATGCAGATCGATCCATGCTTATCACCCTGTACAAAGCTTAAGTCCAAGTGGATCAAGGACCTCCACATCAACCCAGATACACTCAAACTAATAGAAGAAAAACTAGGGCAGCATCTCGAACAAATGGGCACTGGAAAAGTTTCCTGAACAAAACACCAATGGCTTATGCTCTAAGATCAAGAATCCACAAATGGGATCTCATAAAACTACAAAGCTTCTGTAAGGCAAAGGACACTGTGGTTAGGACAAACCGGCAACCAACAGATTGGGAAAAGATCTTTACCAATCCTACAACAGATAGAGGCCTTATATACAAAATATACAAAGAACTCAAGAAGTTAGACCACAGGGAGACAAATAACCCTATTAAAAATGGGGTTCAGAGCTAAACAAAGAATTCACAGCTGAGGAATGCCGAATGGCTGAGAAACACCTAAAGAAATGTTCAACATCTTTAGTCATAAGGGAAATGCAAATCAAAACAACCCTGAGATTTCACCTCACACCAGTGAGAATGGCTAAGATCAAAAACTCAGGGGACAACAGATGCTGGTGAGGATGTGGAGAAAGAGGAACACTCCTCCATTGTTGGTGGGATTGCATACTGGTACAACCATTCTGGAAATCAGTCTGGAGGTTCCTCAGAAAATTGGACATTGAACTGCCTGAGGATCCAGCTATACCTCTCTTGGGCGTATACCCAAAAGATGCCCCAACATATAAAAAAGACACGTGCTCCACTATGTTCATAGCAGCCTTATTTATAATAGCCAGAAGCTGGAAAGAACCCAGATGCCCTTCAACAGAGGAATGGATACAGAAAATGTGGTACATCTACACAATGGAATATTACTCAGCTATCAAAAACAATGACTTTATGAAATTCGCAGGCAAATGGTTGGAACTGGAAAATATCATCCTGAGTGAGGTTACCCAATCACAGAGAAACACACATGGTATGCACTCATTGATAAGTGGCTATTAGCCCAAATGCTTGAATTACCCTAGATGCCTAGAACAAATGAAACTCAAGACGGATGATCAAAATGTGAATGCTTCACTCCTTCTTTAAAAGGGGAACAAGAATACCCTTGGCAGGGAAGAGAGAGGCAAAGATTAAAAAAGAGACTGAAGGAACACCCATTCAGAGCCTGCCCCACATGTGGTCCATACATATACAGCCACCCAATTAGACAAGATGGATGAAGCAAAGAAGTGCAGGCAGACAGGAACCGCTTGTAGATCTCTCCTGAGAGACACAGCAAGAATACAACAAATACAGAGGTGAATGCCAGCAGCAAACCACTGAACTGAGAACAGGACCCCCATTGAAGGAATCAGAGAAAGAACTGGAAGAGCTTGAAGGGGCTCGAGACCCCATATGAACAACAATGACAAGCAACCAGAGCTTCAGGGACTAAGCCACTACCTAAAGAGTGTACATGGACTGACCCTGGACTCTGACCTCATAGGTAGCATTGAATACCCTAGTAAGATCACCAGTGTAAGGGGAAGCCCTGGGTCCTGCTAAGACTGAAGGTGATTGTTGGGGGGAGGGTGGCAATGGGGGGAGGATGGGGAGGGGAACACCCATAAAGAAGGGGAGGGGGCGGGATTAGGGGTATGTTGGCCCGGAAACCGGGAAAGGGAATAACACTGGAAATGTAAATAAGAAATACTCAAGTTAAAAAAATAAATAAATAAATTTAAAAAAAAGAATGAAGTCTGCAAACTTAGGATAATTGTTTAGTATTTATGTGGATGTAAGGAGTGAGTCCCAAGGCTAGAAAGTTCCAAACGGAAAAGAAAGATTAAAACTGAACACAGAACAAAGCTAAGCTACAACATGGCCAGAAAAGAAATTCACACATGAAGTACTTCTAGATCGTCAGGGGGCCTGACATGTACAAAAGCAAAACTGTAGAGACTTGACTCTGGGAGAGACATCCCAACATGGCAGCCTCGGTTCTACCCATGGACTTAACATTAAGCTGCCTGTTTGAGGATAAACATGTTGAAATGTGTTGCCTGTAAGTGATAATGGAATCAATAAAACAATGTTAATATTGTATTTATCTACATCTTACCTCACAGATCTGTCTCCTATCATATATCTACTACCTATCTACCTATCTCTACCATCTATCTATATTTATAGAGCTATCATCAATCTATTATTTACCTGTACTCGATTTCTACTTTCTATCCATTTACATATATGTATCTATCGATCATCTACCATGATATGATATACTTCAGAATAGTCTATCAAATCTAAAAGATAGGCTCTCCAGCCAACAATAAGTAAGAAAGGGAAAGAGAGAGAGAGAGAGAGAGAGAGAGAGAGAGAGAGAGAGAGAGAGAGAGAGATTCAAAACTTAATGTCAACCACCAGATTGCTATTAGGGAAGAATCCCACCCTCCTTTATTACCTTTACTTTTTGTACTCAGTACTCTTTAGTGGAATATTGTGACTTGAAACCAGGCTAGGCAGTGTTAAAACCTTGGTCCCTAAGACTAAAATGAAATGAGCAGTGATGGACATGCCATTGCGAAGACGAATGATATTCTTTCTATACAGATTTCAGGGAGAAGGGGACACTAGGAAGGAGATCAGGAGACAAGGCCAAAGCAAGAAGATACAGTCTTCAGATTGATATTGAAGCACAATGCATTCTAGAAAAGAACAAGAATTCATATCTGGTAACAATAGCTTCACCATGTACTCTGTTTCTGAAAACTCTAGCAGCAAAGTGTGTTCCATAGAAAAGCTTGCAGCAAGAAGGAATGCTTGGCTCTGGTACTCATGCTCATTGTGACTGGCTCGGCCACTGCTTCTGAACCCCATGAGACTGGATTAGTTGATCCAAATTAGTTCCATTAGTTCCAAATGTCATGCTTCTTAGTACCTGTTTAATATATCATGTCTACTTCCTCAGGATTAAATCCACCATTTTTTCAACCTCAGTTAAGTCCAAAGCAGAAAGGAAACATTCCTACTAATACATTCTTTTGTACACTAGGCTAGACATCACTAATCAATCACTATAATCTTTTTGCTGATCCCAGACAGCAGAGCTGGACACTTCTCAACCCAACTCCCTGGGCAGTCAGTATAATAAGTTTAGTTTATGAGATAAAACTTGACTGCTACATCTTGTTTAGTCTCTGAGAATAAGAAGTCTCTGCTCTATAAGAAGCAGCAGGGACATAGGTCAGCATAAATGCTACAAAAGGGAAAATGGGACTTGATGTGTGGATGTTTAGCTGAATAGCCACAAAATTTCACAGATTCTGCACCACTTCTCTCAAGTGATACGTTATGCTGCAGAGATGCATACACACACTTACTGTGTGTTGTTCGTGTTGTTCATGCATGTGCGTCACCTTTTATAATCAAGAGAAAGCCCAATTATGGTCAATTCATACTCTCAGCATCATTCAGTAGACAAATGCCTCAGCACCTCTCCTCTATTTTCCTCTTCCAGCTGATCAGTTCTTGGTTTGGAGGCTGGGACTCAGCTTCCTGCAGTAGTCACACATATTTTTGCTGACACAGCACTCTCCTGCATATCATCGTGTGTGTCATTGCAAGCGCAATCAGAAGCACGTCAGAGACGACTGCCTCTGGGTTTGGATCCTGTAATAGGGCACTTGGTGTAATCTTCACGCTATGCGTATTATTCTTTAATACAGAAATGGAATAATAACATCATAGCGGAGAGCAAATTGAGTTTTGCCAATCTATTTCTCACATTTCTTTGAAATTTTTTATTTCCTCAAGTTCCCCTTGGTTGAGAATTAAAAAAAAAATCCTAAGAGCATCCTAAAAGCAAGAGATGCCCAAGGAGTTTTGATTATGTATTAAATTCTTGCTACAGGACAAATCTCCTGACCCAGGAAGATTTATTCTAAAACTTTTATAAATAATCCCATCCCTTTTCACATACTTCCTCCTACGTGCTAACTACATTTTGAGAAATGCAAGAACAAATTTGATTGGCAGTCTTCTTATAAGACACGAAGGTGGCTTAGCCTGAGCCATCGAGGGAAGCCTGGTTACCTTTCAAATATTTTCTTCCTCAATCTTTATCAGTGTGTCAAGCAGAATTTATTTTTCCTGATTTGATTAGATTCTTGAAAGCAAGAGGGATTGGAAATACTGACCTGCTCATTTATGGCTCCTGCGGGCTTATTCTCAACCATACACAGGGGCACAAATGGATCCAGAGACTTGGGCTGAGCACCAATTGCAATTGGTTCTCTTGGAAATACACTTGGCCTGTGGTCACTGTAATTAGAGTGACTAAAAATTTACATACAGATAGATGTGCATGATTCTTAATAAACCAAGGCTGCTAATAAACTGACAGGCAAAGGAAGAGACGTCTGAATGATGTGCATTGCCTGAAGTGACTAGAAGTGTTGAATTGAGTCATTTCCCATAGTTTAAAGGCTCTAAGGGAAGCAGACTCAAGGCAACATTTGCTATATTTGCAGCATCCAAATTTAATGGACTGTTGGGTCTCACAGGCAGGCTTGCTGTAGAGATGCCAAATAAGAGTCAAGGCTTCTTGGGTGCTGTGTCTAAGAACGTGGGAGGGGCAGGATGGGTACCAAGATGAGCCAGAAACATTGCTTTCACACTACACTGTGCCTTAGGTTTTCCATCACTGTTTTGTGGACAGATTTTGCCTTTTCCTTTCATACCCACCATTGTTGGGTTCAGCATGGCTGTGTAAGGTGAGGTGTGACACAGTTCCTGTCCTGGAGCAGCTCCAGGCTGTTGATCCCATAACCCTACATGTGCTGATTGGTTACTGTAGCCCAAAGTTGATCTGCTGCCTTTACTACTCTTCTTTCAATCTTTCTTTCTGGGGAATATACTTCCCCCACTACTCAGAGCTAATCACACCATAGTAATTGAAACAGATGGATTTTTCAGGAATAAGGAATGGAGATGGTTATGGGGCTATTGAGGTCATGGGAAGGGACCTAGACAACATAACCATAAGGTCCATAAAAGCCTACATGGTCCTTTGTAGGAAGAGTTCATTGCCAGACTTGGCCTTGGATTTGGCCAAGTTCAATGACTGCTACGTTTATTAGCCAGAGTGAACTTGGGAACATCAAGGATAGAGAATTAAATTAGTCTCAGGAAGAAAAGGTATGGATAGAAAAAGTGAGAAACTATATATGGTTTAGGAATAAATAGTATTAGAAGGAAAGCACATGAGACTATGGAATTGCTAGGATGAGGAAATGAATATTAGAGAATTAAGAGATGAGATGATGTAGAAACATATGAATGTTAGTACTCTGTTGTCCTCGCTGATTGAAGAACTGGAGATAACAATGCCTAGAAAGATATTCGAGAGAGCTGTTTTACTTATATAAATTTAAAACTTGGAAAGGAATCGTTTTAATTTTAGTAGTTTGTTATTTTCCTATTCTTACATGGAATGAGTTACTAAAGACTGCTGTCTCCTGTACCAGGAGACTGTGAGAGCTGTGCTCAGGTACTCTTGGAGAACAGGCTGTGGAAGCTTATAAGGAAACGTGCTTTTGCTTTGAGTTTTGTTTGTGCTCTAAGGAAATGGGGGTTGGAACTATTGATCTGGGATTCATGAAATGTATGTAAATCTCAGAATTTCTGATGATTATTAACAATGATCAAAGCCTTGCTGATGGAGCTTTAGTAAATAAAAGACTGGGTTCAGGCTCTCTGGTTGTTAAGCTACTAAGCTGAAGAATTATGCTGATGTTGAAGAATAAAGAGTACTGAGAATTATCAGGGAACAGAGAGTAACAGAGAGAGTGCCTGAACTAGCAGCTTGCATCTACTTCTGACTCTGAGTCATTGAATCAATGCTGTTCCCATTTCAACCTTTCTCAGGACCCTCCTCACACCGATACTGACCTCAGCACACTATACCCATGGGATCTCTAGATGCTTCCTAGGCCATGTGACTGGAAAAACATTTAAGAATATTGATTTGTGCTCATACTTTGGCTTGTCTGTTTGATTGGTTTTGAGGCAAGATGTCTTGTAGCCCTGGCTGTATTGAAGTTGCCACATACCTGAGGTTAGTCTTGAACTTCTAATTGAATGGAAGAGTACTGGCACCTCCACCTCTCAAGTGCTGTAGTTACAGATGTTTGTCACCACAGCTTCTTCTTGCGGGGCTAGGGAATGAACCCAGGGTTTGTGTATACCAACAGACACACCCTTGGGGTTTGAGTGGCATCCTTCTGCAGTGACATTCAAATTTCAGAATGCATGTAAAGAAGACCAGAAGAAGGAAAGTAGTCATCCCTAAAAGAGGAATGCTGGGTCAGATACATCACATTAAGTTAGACTAGGAAGATTGGTTCTACGTGTGCATATCTTGTACTGTAACCAGGGCTGCATTTATGACCATGCTATTGGGCACACAAGTAACATGCCTCTCACATAGACACCATGTACGTGAGATGAGCATACGTCACTACTACTTTGCTAAGTATAGATCATCTTCAATCTCTTAAACTTGAATTCTCTCTTTGTGCTATTCACATAGATTCTACAGTCAGGCTTATTATAACCCCTCCCCTGGTCACCTCCCAGTTCCTGTATGGTTAAGTGGGCCATTACTTAAGTAATTCCCCTTTTTGGAAACACTAGGTGCTGGCTATAGATTAGAGTTTTTCCACTACTGAGATGCCTTCCTGACCGTGTTAGGTGGAGAAATAATACCATTACTGATGTAACGACCT
The DNA here is from genome assembly GCF_021556685.1 of Rattus norvegicus. NCBI lineage: Eukaryota > Metazoa > Chordata > Mammalia > Rodentia > Muridae > Rattus > Rattus norvegicus. Next base: position 40,936,617 of record NC_141552.1, read on the forward strand.
GTTTCTTTCATAAAGAGAGTTATACAATTACAATGTACAGTTATTTCTGGTCAGGTAGTGTTGACTAAAACACACTACAGAATTTACCTTTTCACTCATAATCCAAACATTTTCTCCCACTAAGTGCAAATTGGTTAACATGTCTTCTTGACTGCCATTCCCAAGAGCAGACATACGTGGTATCTTGCAGATACAGTGTAGGGAAGTAGGCTTGAGGACTCAGAATGGCGCTATTCTGTGGAACACGAAAACTAACCCTGTATACCAGTGGGAGGCTGGACATGTGAAAGAGTATCAGTGTGTATTGGGATGGCTGGCATCTCAACTACATTTTTAAAAGAACATTTCAGAGACAAAGTCTGGTCCAGCTATAGTTCATGTCTGCTCTGGGCCTGTGAATCTCGCTTTAGTTTGCTTGGTCATCCAGCTGTCTCCTAATTTCTTTTGCTAGGCGCCTAGAAGGCAAAGGCTGTCTAAATCGTTTTAGCTGTGTACATGTGTTGTGACACCCCATTTCAATACCTAGTGACCTGAATTCATCTTTCTCTGTGCCTCGGGCTTTACACCCTCTGTTTGTGGCAGCAATTATCAAAAAGAATAAGCCCTGATCTTTAGTAGAATTCAAAGCACCGCTTTATTATGGCTTTATAAAGCTTAAGCCAAGTGAGTGTTAGAGATCTCTATGGACCTACTTGTCACGTGTGCAGGAATTAAGGAAGTCATCAGGAATTAATCACTTTTGTTTGAAGAAATTTTTCCTGCCGAGGACTGAGAGGGGTCTAGGGGACCATAATGAAATAGAGTCAGTCTCTAAATCTCGGTGGCCTGAAAGATGACTTCTTTTGTCAGAATTAGTTATAAGCACAGGGGCATCCTTTCAAAAAAAGGAAACCTTTTAAATCACATAAGAGCCCTGGAATATTGTTGACTGTTTCAGCTACCTGAGCAGGTTAGACAGTGGAGCGCTTGAGGAACTATGTAAAACAGGGTCCTTGTTTTTCAATTGCTTGAGACGAAAGACAAATCAAGCTAGGTTAACGTCCCCCAAAGGGTGTCTACCTGATACAGGTTTACATTCTTCAAACTTATCTTAGCCTTCCTTCAAAGCCTAGAAGGTTTAAAAAAATGGAGGTTATAAAACCACTAGCAGACATTCTGTTGCCCTTTCTCCCAACCTTCCCTGCTCCTGTGGGAAAGGCTCTTGTGTTGCAGAGGAAATTTCTCTGAATTTAATTGTGTCCCTCAGTGTGAAACCAGACGTCTGAGACACTTCAGAACAATTAGCAGATTGTCATTGTTTTCTTCTCATTTGCTGCCCCAGGGACAGATGGGGGAGCTATGGCTGTGACAATCGCATGCTTCCTCTTTCCCCTTTTGCTGTTTGCTCCAGTCCAAACCTCATCCAAATACAGTTTTAGGGTTCACAGAAGAAGGGCAAGCCTTAGCCTTAAAAAGCCAAACTTATTTCCCAGTTCCATGATTTCCTTCTCATGACTATTTCAGGAGGGAACTGGTTTCCGTTTCATGCCCCTTGGGAGGTGGCACCATCTTATCATCACACAAACTAATTGCTGCTACTGTCCCTTAGCCTGTACTCTGAAGTCAGCCAATTGGAATTCATCCTTGCCAGTCCTGGAGTCTGAGCGACCTGGGTTCCGTAAAATGGGCCGCAAAGCCAGAGGTACCTACCTGCTCTGCCTCCTGAGGAGTGTGGAAAAGTGAGGCGCTCAGCCTGAGAAGGAGGAGGGCAGTTTCATGCGAGTGACATTAGCATGGTGAACGGAATCTCTTAGTATTAATTTTTATTTCTGAGAGCAAATGCACTTGAGGACGGTCAGTACTCTTCAGTTTTCGCTCTCATCATTAGGGGCAGGGCTAGATTCAAAGGCTTCCGAAAAGAACAAAGGCTTAGAAAAGACTTGAGTGACTACTGAGACACCAGCTCAGCTGATGCCAACACAACCAATTTCTCTGAGAAATCAATTTTTTCCCCTCACCCACTGTTTATAAATTTCTCTTTATCATTTGACGTCTACTTTGACACATGAGTGAGTCACAAGGCCTGGAATATCTATGACTTTTCCAGCTAGTATAAAAAGAATTATCATAATGTGCCTAAGGCTTCTATAATTCTGTAAGACCCCAAGGTTAGACCTACCTGTGAGGAAGAATGTAAGCGGTTATTTGGAACGCTAGCCGTCAGGAAGGATCCTGACATATTAAGAATTGCTGTGAGTGTCTTGCTGTCTTTAAAGGTGAACAAACAATGTCGTTTACACTAACACCTACTTCCTTCTGGTATCTGGAATTTTGGTTCATGCTTGCAGAAAATACCAGTGTGAGCACTGGGAGAAATCATAGAAATACTGGGCACGAAGTCTTGTTCATCCTCATAGATAATACTCTCAGGCATTGCAGAAGGGATTGAGTGAATTGTATTGAGGCAGGTATGGAAGGGACTCTTGAAAGGCTCAATTTGTTGGCCTTACGGGCCTCAGCCTTTGATGGTTTTGTTTTGCGTGTTTCTGCTGTGACAAATTGGAGCAGAGACTATACAGCTTGAGGTTGAGTCATGTGAGTCCTGTGAATAAGTAAAATCTGGAGCGAGGGCTCCTCAGATGAGAAGTAATCAAAAGCCATCTGACTCCATTTTCAGGCAGCCTTCAACAGAGAGGTTGTTTCAGCTCACAGGATGGGGGTCCAGCTTGTCCATGGAAGTCATAGCCAGTGGAGCCTGAGGCAACAGTACATGCCTTCACACTGGCTTTTAGAGTTGAAATATTAAGTTGTGTGTGATTGGTATTTAATATCTGCTTATATAACCCACCGAAGAACTCAAATCACATTAACTTTTTTTAATTAAAAAGATTTTACGTGTATGGGTGTTGTGTGTGCTCAAGTCTATCCATCATGTTCATGCAGTGCCTGCGGAGGCCAGAAGAGTGCATCTAACCTGCTAAGGCTGGAGTTAGAGATGGTTGTAAAGCAACATATGGGGGCTGTGAATCTAAACTCCACAGGAGGAGCAGCCAGTGTGCTAACAACTGCACAGTCTCTCCAGCCCCTCTAACACCTTATCAGTTTTGAGAAAGCTTCAGTGTTAAGGTGAACTGGAAGTTAAGTCACCAATATTAGTTCTAGATTTAAGCTAGCTTTTCCCCACAACGGTGTGTTGTTTTCTGTTCAAGCTGGGTGTTTTGGCAGCTTTTAGCTTTAGGATGCCTTCTAACCAGGTGGTAATTTTCTTAGCACCACCCCTAGTTTTGAAGCATTGAATTGGAAAACATGGGATGTGACTGAGTTATGTTCACAGACGAGGCACAGTGAGTTGAATTTTCCGTGAAGTAGACATAAAGTATCCTATCTAAAGAGCATTCTGGAAATGAGGAGCTGTGATATCACCAATATATTTCGTAACGTCCGATAAAAAGAACCATATCCATATCTTTCTGATATTCATCAGAAATGCCGTTAATGAAAATCAATGGGCTTGCTAAGTGGCTATTAGATTAAGTAGGTCACCGACAAATGAGGGAATACAGTAAGGAGACAAAGCCGTGCCTCAGAGCAGCACTATTGGCTCGTCTCCAGGCACTAGGCATCTGTGTTCAGGTCACGTGAGAATCCATGGGCATCTGATAAAGGAAAGAGGCCCCACCATGTGCAAATGCAGCTGGCTGCTCACAGCTGGCTAACGTGCCCACCAGAGTCAGTGTCTCTATTCTCCAGACTCTTCTCCAGGGTTGGAAGAGATGGCTTAGCTAAATAGGTAAATTGCATTATGCTGCAATGAACCTTCCTGAAAACAGAATTGTATTGAGCTCATAAACTGCAACCAGTGAGATTATAAACATGGAGCATAGATCCAAACGACAAGGATGCTTATGAATCATTAGATAACACTTAGGTCATATTGCTTAATTTTAAATGATACTTTTATATCTTTAGTCAAAAAATGGAATGTCAGAATCCAATAAACATGGTGTTGTAATAATGGAAAATGAATCCCACAGATTGCGTCTGGACCACTATAGAGAGTCCTGAAGCAAACATAGATATTCTATCTGACCTGCATCCTTTGGGGAAACCAGAGTTTTTGATAGACATATGGTCAAGGAAATATAAAAAAAAAATAATTAAGGATAAATCTCCAATGCCCTCTCAAGCTATTAATTAGAGTTTCCCATCTAGAGAGTCTTTGATAGACAAATCGCTGTTCGGGTCTCAGAGGAAGCACAGTGGTAAAGCACATGCTGCTTGTGGCAGACTCCAGGTCAGTCCCAAACACCCAACCCAGCTTGTTCACCACTGTTTGTAACTCCAGCTTCAACTCTCAGAAGGCAATTGCATGCACATGCGCGCGCATGCGTGTACACACACACACACACACACACACACACACACACACACAGGTGCATGCATAAATGACACAGTGAATCTTAAAATAAATAGAGAGGAGTTAAATTTCCTTTAAATCACAATTTGGAAGGCAAAGCATCTCTTTCTTTCCTGAACCACAATCTGTAAGTTTCCTCTGCACACATCCTTCTACTCCCTGAGGGCATTTCTCCACTTCTCCACACTAGCAATCGAAGGGGCCTTTCTTTGTTTCTAATGCCTCTGAGAGAAAAGCCTACTTCCCTGGCTTCTGTCCTGTGAATGATGCAAGGATTCCTTGCCTTCTGTAGCCGTAGATTGGGTTCCTCTTAGTGGATTCCTGCCTTGTCACTTTCCTAGAATGTCCCACAAACAATCCAGCAGAAACAAGCTTCATATCAATTATTTTCACAATAACAAGTCCTGCTGATGTCCACTCTACTCCCTTACTCCAAGATAATGCTAACTTAGGTGTGATGTCACTCAGACGTGAGCACACCGTGGTACCAGGATATAGATTAAGTAAGATCCATTGAAAGTTCATTGATTATTGTCCTAGGTTCATTTCTGTCAATATGATAAAATACCTTTACCAAGAGCAACTCAGGTAGAATCAGTTTACTACCCAGTGTAGGTAGTATTTCAAGGTAGCAGAAACATCCATCAGTTAGGCACACGTATCCACAGTCCAGAACAGAGAGACATAAACACGTGTGCTGGTTACTGCTCAGCTCTCTGTCCAGCCTGCCTTTGCCCAAAGAATGGTGTTTATTTTTTCTGGGGATTCTGGATTATGTCACATTGGTAATTAAAGTTGACTATCAAATTATCTAAGGACATAAATATCTGTAGAACAAGGGAATCTTTAGAAAACAGAAGTAGAAAATACAAATGTTACAGAATGAAGTACAATCACATAACGGAGCCATGTGGTGCAGAAGTGGAAGGCCCTCATCGTCTAATCAGGTAAGGAAGCGCCTGACATTTGAAAGTTTTGGAAACAAAGCACCTAGTGCATGAAGGAAGATCAGTATGTGGCCAATGGGCATGGGATGAATTATGGAGTCTGTGTCCTTCCATTATGTCTATAATCAAGAAGATCACGGCATGTTTTGCTACACCACTTTAAGTTCCTGGAGAGTGGCAGGCACACATCTGCAGAGGTGCTGTCTCAGATCCCCAGGTAAAAGACACACATACACACATTAGCTCATTTTGAACCTGCCTTGAGGACTCTGACGGTTAAGCCTTCCACAGCAAGCATGCCCTTACCTTTACTCCTTGCTCAATACTTCTATAAATATTCCCTCAAATTAATTGCCCAGTTACCTTCTGTGAAGCCCATTGGTCTTGCTGCCTGAGATTCTTTTGGGCTGCCCTTCCATGGGCCACTTTCATTTTCTCCCTACATTTTGGAAGTTCTCCCCTACAGCTCTGAGTTCTATCTCTCTCTTCCAAGTCTCTTGATCTCCTCTTTCTGCCTTCTCCTCTCTCCTCACTGCAGGAACCTGGAAGTCTCACCTCTTTCTTTCCACCCAACCATTGGTCACTGACATCTTTATTGATAGATCAAAAACCGATTGGAGGCAAGGACCTTCAGTGTCAGTAAACACAGATTCCGGATTAAATCAAAGCATCAGAACCATACCTCTACAATAGCATGGAGATCAGAAGGAGAGACAATAAGAAGACAACATTTTTCATGATAAAGAGAACTAAAGGACATGATGATATGGGAAAGTTTGAATTGATTAATACAACACCATGGGAATAGGAGACACAGACAGTAAGGATCTGAAAGCGAATATAGAGTTGCTTTAAGGAGTGATGGAAAGCAGTATATCAAGTGTGAATGACCCAGACATGTACCTTGACACCTCTCCTGCACACTTACTAAGTCTCATGACATGTGCTGACGTCAACCAGAATGACCTTTGCCCATGTTTTGCTCAATAAACCTGCATTCAGGGTTTAAGGGTCAACGTATATGTCATCCTCTAGGAAGAGTTTCTGACTTCAATCCAGCTCAACCTGATTAAAATGTTCTTTGTACTCTCTTTTTTATAATAATTACTTAGATCAGAGTACCTATAACATTGCACTCATTTCTCCATGTGGCTCTTTTCTTGTAGATTAAAATTTTCTTATGCTCTGAGAAGCCAATTCATCTTTGTATATGCCTGGCACAGAAATTTAATTTAGATTAATGGGCAATTGCATAAATGAATGGGAGGAGAAAGTTAGAAAACAATAAACAAAGGAATCCAAAGAGCCTCATAAATTTAGTAATATGATCAAACACGCAGAGTTTGTCTCACCTGGGCTTATACTTAAATCATGGGGACAAAAGTTCTCCTTGTGCGTTAGTCTACAAAGGTTACCAAATAGCGAAGCAGAAACAAGATAAGAGCAATGCAGAAAGTGCAGGCTGAGCAACCCCGAAGGTACAGACTGAAGACAAAAGATGTTATCTACCAGGGTATTTTTTTTCCTTAACATTAGAAGCTTTCAAACTGAAAAGAGCTCTCAGACATTCATACTTCAAGTCCAAAAGTCCAGTTAGCACACAAACTCCAAAAGTCCAATTAGCACACAAACTGCTGTTTGCCAGGAGATTTTCTTGGGGCCACGGGAGGCCCTGGAGAATTAGCTCAGTATAGTCTACTCTTGTCATCTGTCCACTTTGTGACTTTGAAGTTACATTTCAGGCCCAAATGAGTGACCGTCCCAAGTGCAGACCTTGGCAATGGTGGTTCTGATGGCCACAGGAGCTCTGTGTTTCAGCATCAATCACATGACAAGGTTGTTGGCATCAGGACAGTTTTTCATTAAAAAACACTCAGGAGAAATATTCTTAATGGATTCGAGTCGAAGCTGGCAGTGTGATTCTTCAAGCAAACAAGCAACTTCCAAAGACCACATTATGACTGACTGAAGTTGTGGTCTCCAGACCTACCTTGGGAACACCTAAACCTAGAGATTTGCTCGTGCTGCAGAAACTCTGCAGGGTCTCCAGCAGCAAACAGTCTTATTAGGAAGCACTCAGGAGCAGGGTCCTCAGCTCTTTGTGAAGCTGTCAAACTTATTGTAGTTCCTAAACTACAGTAAGTATTTAACTTTTAAAATCTATCCCATGTATATTACATATAGCTGAAACCAAAAGAAAATGAAAGGCACATTTATTCAATGTATAGACAAATAGTAAATAATAGTGCTATAGAGTGTGCTAAGGACATACTCTAAAGTTGACTATTACCCAGTTTCTGCTCTCGGGAGCTTATAAACAGTGGCTTGATAAGGGACAGGTAATGAAACACAATTTAAATGAGAATAAAATGAGTTACAATAATTTACATAGGTTTAAAATGACCAGGAACCTCCTCTGTCTAAGGATAGAAAGATGAAGACAGAACATTCCTATATTCTCAGGAGAACTTGACATGGGTACCTAGAGAAGAAAGTCTGAAAGTTGAAAGCATCTAAACATTAAAATGGGAGAGTAGGTAGGAGCTATCCATAGGAGCATATATATGTGTCTTCCTAGTAGCTCTGGCATTGAAGAAAATGTCTTTCACTCACCTTTCAAATGTTGTCTCCTCCTCCCAGGCAAGGGTGTTGATGACCCAATACTGTGTAGGTAGATCTTACTCAGGTAATCACAGTGGCCATGAATTCTGGAGTGCAGCAGCCATGTCGTGTCTGAAAGTCAGTGTCCCACGCCTTCTTTCCACTCTTCTCCTGTGGTGTTCTCTGAGCTGTGGAGTGAGGATGTCCATGTCTCATGGATGGCTAGGCATCAAAAATTATTCAGTCCCTGTTTTTTGACCAGTTATGAGTGTCAGTAGTCACTGTTAACTGCTTCAAGTAGATATTTCTCTGCCCGAAGCTAAGAGCGCTGGTCTGTGGACATAAACCTATATTTAGAAGGTGATTTTGGAAGGTACCACATCCATTTCATAAAACAACAGCAGGGTTTATGACAAAGGCTGTTGACTTCCTTAGCCACGAGCCTTGGTAGCAGTTGTGAATTATCTCCCATGAATGGCCACCAGGGCCAATCAGAAACAGGTGTGAATTATCCCCCATGGACTGGACTTCACAGCCAACCCCAAGGCAGCTGGCTAGTAACTCCTAATCTCCAAGAAAAGGCATGAAAATAGGATAGAAGAAGGGAATTAATGGAGGTGAGAAATAGACAAGAGAGAGTATCAGGGTGACTATGAACAAAAATATAGTGTTGATGTGTATAAAAGTGCTATAATGTGTGATTAATACATGATAATTAAATATACAAAGGTTTTATTATAATTTTTAAAAATGTTTCACAAAGTGAAATAGTGAGCATGCAAGCTAGAAACTATGGGACACCCAGCTGCTCTTTTTGATAAATCATGGGAATTTGAGGTCTGAAAGAAGAAAGGAGCAAAGAGAGAATGTTCATGGCATCCTCTTCATCAAGTTCAACAGGAAGCCACCAAGAATAAGAAAGAAGAGCAATATAGGAACATTTCCAACTCCAACCTCAGGCACGCACATGCACATGCACACTGTGAACACAATACACAAGGTTACACAATACACTCACACAAAACTCAGACCTCCATACACAAAAACACATATGTGTAGGCACACCTCTGAACACAGGAATACGCCTAGGTTCATACAGTAAATCAATGTTTTTATTTCTATGCCCAGCTAGCTTATAAATGAATGAGATCGAGGCTAAGATTTATTTATTCAGCTTCAGCACAATTACCCCTATCTAATTTTTAATGCTAGACTGGCTACTTCCCCAGCTGTGCTCCCTAAATACTTGCTGTTTGAGTCTCTCCCTGGTTATTTCTGCTCCATCAGTCTGTCCTCAAGGGCATTTCACTCAGGTGTGTGTCCTGGTTCACTACATCTAATGGAGACCTCTCGTTCTGTCTTCTTCCTCCTCCTTCTTCCTCTCCTTCTCTCCTTCTCATTGTCTCTACCTGCTAACTCCAGTCTGGTATTTGAAGTGCTGCATGCCTCTATTCTCCCCAGTCATTGGCTGTAGCCAATTTGATTTAACCAATAACTTGAAATTAGGGAGCAAGTTTTATACAACAAAGGCTTGTGTATGTGAGAATTCATTTGTCTTGGAGCAATCAGATTTGGCGGTTCAGAATTTAGTGTATATATATATATATCTATATATATATATATATAGATATATATCATCAGAACAACCACCAACAGCACACACTATACTCACATACACTACACTCACACATACACTATACTTACACACTACACTCACACATTACACTCACACACACTACACTCACATTATACACTCTGTACTCACACACACTCCACTCACACATACTACACACACTACACCCACACACACTACACTCATATTATACACACTATACTCACACACACTACACTCACACACACTACACTCACATTATACACTCTGTACTCACACACTACACTCACACACATGCTCACCCATGCATATAGGTTAACATACTACACTCACACAAATATAACTTTACAAATAAAAACATATGTGTGTGTTCATCTTCCCTGCTCTGCTCATTACCACAGTTTTCTAACACTACCTTTCTCTTACTCTCCTACAATTTTCTTACACAGTGGCTTTGATTCTTGACATTTCTAGGGGAGGAAGTAAACAACATTATATAAACTGCAGGCTGGGTGGAGGCGTCAAGGGAATGAAGCTTTCTTTTGACAGGAATACAATGTATGATGAATTGTTCCTTGGCCTCTCGCTGCTCTCAGACAGGGACAAAGCTTAAAAAGAGAATGCAGGGCATCACAGCTCTTCTCCAAAGATGAGCTATTTGGGTGACATCCCTTTCCAGTTGTCACTTTGCTTTGTGTCATCTTGGTACAAACTGACAGAACCACTTAATCCATCTAATTCAAGCAGTCAAAATTGAACTACGCAACTTCAAGTCACCTTTGCACTGTGAAGCTTGTGACTGCAACCCAATGGAGCTAATGTTGGAAGAGCGTGTGCCATTGTGTGTCCTTAGGAGATCATATTTGCCATTTTTAGACAATGATAATTAGTGTCCCAAAGAGAAAAACAAATCCTTTTATCAGGTCCTTTAATAATAGTCTGTAATATTCCATGGCAGTCATTGACTATTTTCTATGTATAACATTTTTTTCTAAATGTAAGTAAAATATTTCCTGATGAGTGGGGAAAAGTTTTGAAAAATATCTGGTAGTTCAGGTTTCAAAATCAACTAGAAATTATATATATTATATAATTATACTATATATTATATATTATATAATATATATTACACACTACACATTACATATTATATATTATAGTGTAAGGCATATATGTGTGTGTGTCTGAGTGTGTGTGCACATATATTTGTCATAAAATTTAACAATAATACAATAATACGCTCATGATTACTAGTTATCTTTAGATAAAAATTATGCTTATTTGTTCCTCCTTATGTTCTAGGAGAAAAGAACTCTTGAGAAACCATTAGGGACTGCAACTTAGTGTCTGCAAAGCATTTTCTTGAAGACCAAGGACATTAAGGTGAATGCCAGCACAGAGACAGTGTTTACAGAAAGAATCTGAGTTACACAAGCACTGTTCTAATAGACCAAATGCTCGATGGGTGTAGTGAAAGTCTGAAACATGGGCTGGCCATCCTAGTTAAGATTTTACGTGTTAAAAAGTCTTTGTGACTGATCTATATGTAAAGAGAACCAACACAACCTGGATTAAATATTGTGTTAAGTACAAATGTTGAATTAATTTTGAATTGCATTTTTAGATTGCCTTTTATCAAATGGGCAATAAATATAACTTAATTCAAACTTACAGTGATGGTAATTTGCCAATTTGTAATTGATTGGTTGATGCAATAAGTTTTCTCATGAACTGGACACATCAGTGTTGAAATCATCCAAAAATCCAAAAGTTCAAATCTGGAGCTTACATGAAAGTAAGAACATTTGGTCAACAATGGAAGAAATTAAATCTACAATGCTTTTAGAGGATGATAAACAGGCTGAATACAAAGACTTGCAAGGGAGATACTTTTGCATGGACTGACGAGGGGAGATAGCAACTTTCTGAAGCAATGGTATTAAAACTCACGAAGATATAAGAAAGCAAATGATGGTCCCACAGAGGAAGAGTAGCCAGGCAGAGGGCACAGTAAACGCAAGAGCCTGGAGATGGACGCTTTGAAAATGATTATTAAATTATCTGACTTCTGTTTAAGTTTAACTGTAAATGTGAGATAAAGACAAAGTCAGAGGCAGGGGACACAGAAACAGAGAACACAGTTAGATATTTTAATAATTCAGTTACTTTGTTTTATACCAGGAAGGAAAAATAAAATACTGTAAGCCTGTGAGAAGATATAGCTGTCGACAGTATTCATGCAAGTACAGGAAGGGAGGAAAAAAGCCCCTAGAGTGAGTCAGAAAGGGGCACATCAAGAATGGGAGTGTGCTGGGCTGGAGAGATGGCTCAGCCGTTAAAGGCTAGGCTCACAACCAAAAATATAAGAATGGGAGTGTGCTGAGAAGGAGGCTCAAATCTGGGGTGTTTTTAAGTTGAAGAGACCTAAAAGAATTAAAGTAGACAGAAGACCCTCAAGGAGAGAAACATAATGCTACCCCATAACTGATTTTGTTACTGTTCTGACTTGTAATGTCAATATGTGATATAGGACCCCAAAAGAGTCATGGCCCACAGGTTGAGAACTGCAGCAGGATCTGTAGTATTCACTGTAAGCAACTTGGAAAGAGCATTACTGATAGAAAACTCCAAGGAATTTAGAAAATATTTGAAACTTCAAACTTTATTTCTCCTACTTATAAAATCACAATACTTTAAATGTATCAGAAGATCCACTATAAGTATTGGACATGGATATAAGTAATAGTCACTGTAAGAAGAACAGAAATAGCACAAAAATCTTCATGAGAGAATGAGCAAATACCTTAAGTCCAACAGCATTTGGGGGAGACTGAGATGACATGGAATGTGCAGAATTACTTTACTTGATGATAGTGTTATTGGCAATAGAGTGGAGAAACTTGGAGGCAACCAATAGACACTGATTTGTCTAAATGTCAAATATGATCATGAACAGTGTGTTTGCCTACTTCAGTAATTGCTGATGTCTATTTACTGATGGAAAATAAAGGTACAGAACAGTCCCTTTCTCAAATATGAGCTTGAGATACTATTTAAAAAGGAGATGTGGTGACATGGTAACTAGGGACTAATACCTGCATCTGATTGTTTAGTTTGCCATATTAACATGATCTTTCAAAGCATACATTGAAAAACAAAGTTATGCATTAAATATGAAGGGCAAAACATCAAAAATATAGTTAACTTGATAATGAATGAAAAGCAATGTGGGCATGCCAAGTGAAAAAGTGTCATGAAGAACACAAAGAGGAACTGAGGAGAAGTCTGGGACAGAATCTTTCTGTTTTCTGTCTGCAACTGGAGGTGACCCTTGTGCGAGAGCTCTCTGTATCAAGATCCCACTAGGAGAGAGAGAGAGAGAGAAAGCTGGTCTCCCAGGAGTGTTGATACACAGACTTACAAGAAGGGCAAACCACTGTCAGAGCAAGCAAGAGCAGCTAACATCAGAGATAACCAGATGGTGAGAGGCAAGTGCAAGAACCTAAGCACCAGGAACCAAGGCCACTTGGCATTATCAGAACCCAATTCTCCCAACACAGCAAGTCCTGGATATCCCATCACACCAGAAAAGCAAGACTCTGATTTAAAAACACATTTCATGATGGTGTTAGAGGATTTTAAGAAGAACATAAATAACTCCCTTAAAGAAATAAAGGACAACACAGGTAAACAGATGGAAGCCCTTAAGAAGGAAATACACACACACACACACACACACACACACACACACCCTTAAAGAATTATAGGAAAATACAACCAAACAGGTGAAGGAATTGAACAAAGACATCCATGATATAAAAATGGAAATAGAAACAATAAAAAAATAAAAAACGGAGATAACCATGAAGATTGAAAACCTAGGAAAGAGATCAGGAGTCACAGATGCAAGCATCGCCAACAGAACACAAAAGATAGAAGAGAGAATCTCAGGGGCAGAAGATACCATAGAAAACATTGATAGAAGAGTCAAAGAAAATGAAAAATGCAAAATTATCCTAAGCTAAAACATCCAGGAAATCCAGGACACAATGAGAAGATCAAATCTAAGGATAATAGATATAAAAGAGAGGGAAGATTTCCAACTTAAAGGGCAAATAAATACTTTCAACAAAATTATAGAAAACTTCCCTAACCAAAAAAAGAGATGTCCATAAACATGCAAGAAGTCTACAAAACTCCAAATACATTGGAACAGAAAAAAAATTCCTCCTGTCATATAACAGTCAAAACACCAAATTCACTAAACAAGGAAGAAATATTAAAAGCAGTAAGGGAAAAAGGTCAAGTAACATATAAAGACAGAATTACACCAGACTTCTCAACAGAGAATATGAAAGTCAGAAGATCCTTGGCAGATGTCATACTGACGCTGAGAACAAAAACGCCAGCTCAGGCTACTATATCCAGCAAAACTCTCAATAAACATAGATTGAGAAATCAAAATATTCCAGGACAAAACCAAATTTACACAATATATTTCCACAAATCCAGCCCTACAAAGGATAATAGACAGGAAACTCCAAGACAAGGAGGGAAAAGATACCCTAGAAAAAGCAAAGAAGTAATCTTCTTTCAACTAACCCAAAAGCCACACAAACATGACTCTACCACTGACAACAGAAGTAATAGGAAACAACAATCATTAGTGCCTAAAATCTCTCAAAATCAATAGACTCAATTCTCCAGTAAAAAGACATAGACAAACAGACTGGATACATAAACAGGACCCAGAATTTTGCTGCATACAGGAAACACATCTTAGTGACAAAGACAGATACAACCTCACTGTAAAAGGCTGGGAAAAAACTTTCCAAGCAAATGGTCCCAAGAAACAAGCTGGAATAGCAATAATAATATTGATTAAAATAGACTTTCAACCAAAAGTTATCAAAAAAGATATGGAAGAACACTTCATACTCGTCAAAGGAAAAATCCACCAAGAGGAACTCTCAATTCTGAATACATATGCTCTAAATGCAAAGACACCTACATTCATAAAAGAAACCTTACTAAACTTCAAAGTACACATTGGAGGAATTCAACACCCCACTCTCATCATTGGACAGATCATGGAAACAGAAGCTAAACAGAGACCCAGTGAAACTAAAAGAAGTTATGAACCAAATGGATTTGACAGATCTCTATAGAACATTTCATCCTAAACAAAAGAATATAACTTTTTCTGAACACCACATGATACCTTCTCCACAACTGACCATATAATTGGTCACGAAACAGGCCTCAACAGATACAAGAAGATTGAAATAATGCCATGCCTCCTCCCAGATCACCATGGACTAAAGCTAGGTTTCAATAACAAAAAAAAGACTGAAACCCCACATACACATGGAGGCTGAACAACGTTCTACTCAATGGTAACTTGGTCAAGGAAGAAATAAAGAAAAAATTAAAGACTTTTTAGAATTTAATGAAAATGAAGGCACAACATACCCAAACTTATGGGACACAGTGAAAACAGTGGTAAGAGAAAAACTCATAGCTCTGAGTGCTTCTGAAAAGAAACTGGAGAGAGCATACACTAACAGCTTGACAGCACACCTGAAAGCTCTAGAACAACAAGAAGCAAATACACCCAAGAGGAGTAGATGGCAAGAAAGTATCAAACTCAGGGCTGAAGTCAACCAAGTAGAAACAAAAAGAGCTATACAAAGAATCAACAAACCCAGGAGCTGGTTCTTTGAGAAAATCAACAAGATAGATAAACCCTTAGCAAGACTAAGCAGAGGGCACAGGAGATATCCAAATTAACAAAATTAGAAATAAAAAGGGAGACCTAAAAAGAGAAACTGAGGAAATTCAAGAAATCAAAATCTGTATAAAATGTGCAATTTTCTAGTCAGATACCATGTACGTTAAATAAGGATGAGATAAACCAGCTAAGCAGTCCCATAACTCCTAAAGAAATAGAAGCAGTCATTGAAAGTCTCCCAACTAAAAAGAAGCATAGGACCAAATGGGCTTATTGCTGAATCCTATTTGATTTTCCTAGAAGACCTAATACTAATACTCTTCAAATTATTCCACAAAATACAAACAAAAGGAACACTACTCAATTCTTTGTATAAAGCCACAATTACACTTCCACCTAAACCATACATGGACCCAATAAAGGAAGAGAACAGACCAATTTCCCTTATGAATAGTGATGCAAAAAATACTCAGTAAGATTCTTGTAAACCAAATCCAAGAATACATCAAAAAGATCATCCATCATGACCAAGTAGTCGTCATTCCAGGGATGCAGGATTGTTCAATATATAGAAATTCATCAATGTAATACACTATATAAACAAACTCAAACACCATGATCATCTCATTAGATGCTGAGAAAGCATTTGACAAAATTCAATACTGCTTCATAGTAAAATCTTGGAAACATCAGGAATTCAAGGCACATAGCTAAACATATTAAAAGAAATGTACAGCAAATCAGTAGCCAACATCAAACTAAATGGAGGGAAACTTGAAGCCATCTCACTAAAATCAGAGACTAGACAAGTCTGCACATGCTCTCCATACCTACTCAATATTGTACTTGAAGTCCTAGCCAGAGCAATTAGAAAACAAAAGGAGGTCAAAGGGATAAAAATTGGAAAGGAAGAAGTCAAAATATTACTATTTGCAGATGATAAGATAGTGTACTTAAGTGACCCCCAAAATTCCACCAGAGACCACCTAAACCTGATAAACAACTTCAGCAAAGTGGCTGGATATAAAATTAACCCAAACAAACCAGTAACCTTCCTCTACTCAAAGGATAAATAGGCTGAGAAAGAAATTAGGGAAATGACAACTTCACAATAGTCACAAATAATATAAAATACCTTGGTGTGACTGTAATCAAGCAAGTGAAAGATCTGTATGACAAGAACTTCATGTCTCTGAAGAAAAAAATTAGAGAAAATCTCAGAGGATGGAAAGATGTCTCATATTCATGGAGTGACATGATTAATATAATAAAAATGGCCATTTTGCTGAAAGCAATCTACAAATTCAATGCTATCCCCATCAACATACCAACTGAATTCTTCACAGAGTTGGAAAGAGCAATTTGCAAATTCATTTGGAATAAAAAAAAACAGGCTAGCAAAAACTATTCTCAAAAATAAAAGAACTTGGGGGAGAATCATCATCCCTAACCTCAGCTGTATTACAGAATAAAAGTGATAAAAAAAACTGAATGGTATTGGTACAGAGACAGGCAGGTAGGTCAATAGAATAGAATTGAATTGAAAACTCAGAAATAAACCCACATGCCCATGGTCACTTGATCTTTGACAAAGGAGCTAAAAATATCCAATGGACAAAAGACAGCATTTTCAACAAATGGTGCTGGTTAAAATGGCAGTCAGAGAGTCAGGTGCTCCCAGCCCACCATTCAACTGAAAACTCGATCTCCAATAGTGGAGTTACAGCAAGGACTGAAGGAGCTGAAGGGGTCGGCAACCCATAAGAAGAACAGCAATATCAACCAACCAGACTCCCCACAGCTCCCAGAGACTAAACCACCATCCCAAGACCTAGGGCTCCAGCTACATGTGTAGCAGAGGATTGCCTTGGGCATCAGTGGGAGGAGAGGCCCTTGGTCCTGTCTAGCTTGATTCCCCAGAGTATGAGAATGTCAGGGCGGGAAGGTGGGAGGGAGTGGTGGTGGGAGGGAGGTGTAGGTGGGTTGGGGAGCACCCTTAAAGAAGCAGGGGAAGGGGGAATGGTATAGTAGATTTCTGGAGGGGAGACAGGGAAAGGGGATAACATTTAAAATGTAAATTAAAAAAATATCCAAAAAAAGAAAAAAAAAGAAAAAAAAGAACACAAAGCCAGTTCAGGAAGGCATCTGGAAACTAGGTGTTAACTTAGAACCCAACTGAAACATGTCCTGTAGGGCAAAAGAATAGCAACCTTTGTTCTCAGGGGTCAATTATTTGCATCCTGAATAGGTATCATTGGTTAGAATCTTGTTACAATAAGTGCATGATTGCACAGTATGTGGATTTAACTTTGGGAAGAATAAATGAACCTCACGTACCTTTCACAGTACTGTGATATTTTGCTGGCTATTCGAGAATGTACCACTTGATCTTGAAAGGCAAAGAAACACCTTTGTGCTTATTTTCAGAGTCTGAGATAGGCATGACCATGGTTTGCTTGTGATTATGAACATCATCTCACATCATTTTGTTTGTTACAAAAATAGCTGGCATTATCCTTCTGCCAGTGCAAGTGACTCACACATACAGAGAATTAAATTGCACATGGATAGTTCATCAAAAATACAGGGTTGGGCTTTGAAAAGCCTGAATCATTTTCTCTTTTTTCTCTCTGTTAGGAATCTAACAAGAATTATCTTTGCCAAATACTGTTTGAAGTCCATGTCTCTGTTAATGAGCTCTCAGGAGGACCCTGACGTCTGGAAAGATGTGACACTCCTAGGGTTTAGAGAGATGGTTCAGTGATGTTCTTTCAAAGGACCCAAGTTCAGTGCCAAGAACACATATTCATGTAGTGTGTGTGTGTGTGTGTGTGTGCGTGTGTGTGTGTGTGTGTGTGAGTGTGTGTGTGTGTGTGTGGGTGTCCCACGGCATATATGTAGAGACCAGATGACAAACCTCAGATGTTAGGAATTACTTCCACCTTATTTTACGGGATCTCTTGTTTGTCACTGCATATTCTACAAGAGCTAGCCAGGAGCTTCCAGGATTTTCCATTTCTGCCACCCATCTTATCATATGAGCAGTGGGATTTCAGATGTGTACTGCCATGCTTGGCTCTAGGTGGGCAAATCAGGCTACCAGGTTTGGGTGGCATGAACTTTACCTTCACATAGTCTTCTGTTTATTCTTGTATACTGTTCTTTTTCTATTGCTTTCTCGAGTTTCCTCTTTCTGTCCTCAGATACTGGCTGACTTGGCAGTGAACTTGAGATCAACGTTTGGTTTCTCCATGCTGTTCATGAGCAGCCATTCTCTGCGAACTTTTCTCTTTTGTGCATAGCAAAGAGTCTTGGATTTTCACACTGATCTTTGCACTCTTCAGGCACTGTGTGATGCACAACAGTTTTCATCCTGTCTTCGCCATCACCATAGTTTGTCAGTACAGTCCCACTTTCCTTCCCTCCCATCCACATTCTCCTCTTACACCAAGACAGAAAGATAGATTCTGAGTAAACCATGCATATTGTATATATTGCCAGAAAAATAAGAGATTCGTAATTTGTCTATTCCATGAGATATCAGAGAAAAACAAATCTTAAGAATACCATTTTAGTTTTGCAAATGTGTCTGTGAGCAAAGTAAACAATTTACAGATAGACCTACAGGAAAACAGCACATTGAAGAGACCTGGCAACAGCACTCCAGAGCAAATGGGTGTTATTAAATTTTCCTCATCAGTAACTCACTTCTAACCCATTTCTTTGACATTAGAACCCAGTCAGCAGTTTGAGCTCACCTTTTGTAAGTTGTCTGATTCTTGGCTAAAACCAGTTTGCAGGTCCATAATTGGTTTTCTGGTATAGTCCTTCTTAGAAACTTTAATCCAAGTCTGTGGCTTGAAGCACTAGTAGTGAGTCTAATCCAGCTTTTCTTAACCTGTAGGTTGTGACCCCTTTGGGGAAGGTCGAACAACCCATTCATGGGGTAGGTGTCACATATATCTTGCAAGTCAGATATTTACATTATGATTCATAATAGAAGTAAAATCACAGTTATGAAGTAGCAGTGAAAATAATCTTATGGCTGGGGTTCACCACAAATGAGGATCTGTATTCAAGAGTCACGGCATTAGGACGGTTGACAACCACTCCTTTAGTCACTGTTAAAATACACTGCAAGTGTGTGTCTTTGACAACATGTCTCTTTGTGTGTGCACATATGCGTGCCCTTAGCATGGGTCCCTGTGGAGTACACAGGAACCTAGCTCTGATCCTATGTAGAAGCACTCAGTATTTTTAACCTCTAAGTACCCTTAACCTCTGAGTGGTCTCTTCAGCTCCCCCCAAACAAATGTCTAAGCTGTAAATAATCATGAATCTTTAAGCAGACAAGAAAGGGTAGTATAACTACTCCTGATCATAAATCTAAATGGTGATTATTACTTTACTACCTTATGATAAGTAATGATATAGTAAGGACTCAATCCATGTTTCCACTATTGCTAAGAAATATAAATGATGAGGACATTGCTTCAATCCTGGAGCCTTCTATCTCTCTCTTGATTAGGGATAATCTCTGAAATGCACTTGTATTAATTGCATGGTCACATATAAAACTAATTTTAGGAGTGTTAGGTTCTCTCAATTTGACAGCTTTTTCAATAGTGCTGAACTAATTAAGAAAATTTGAGCATATCAAACAACCTAATTACTAGTACGCTTCCTGCTTCGTAAGATGAAAGGACACTCTTTGTAAGTATCCCGGGACTTCTAGAAAACTGAAACATCATTGAAGTATAAAAATTATCTTAAAAAGCTATGTCCTGAGTATAGAATCTGGTCATAAGAGGCCAACATCAAAAGAGCTACAGAGGGGATTATTTATTTGACTACAAGGTTAGCATAAATATCTGGGAAAATACCTGGTTGTAGACTTACTATCAATTAATGCCAAAACTTGTGCTGACAATAGCCTAAAGTAGCTGTTGTTCAAGTAACCTAGGTGTAAGAGACCTCAGCTCTTTCGTAAGTAACTTCTGTCTCTGTTCTTCTTAAAGAGAATCACAAAGCAAGGAGACCTAAAGTGACCTTGATTTTTGATGCTTGTAAATTTACACAACTATTAGGCCTCTTTATCATTTCCCATTCAGAGAAACTGAGTTCCAGAACCAAATTGTCAATTTTTATTTTGTAAAGAGAATACACCAAATTCTGGTGTTGTGTCAATTTGATCTGTAGGGAAGGACTCTCACACCCCTTTTTTCCCTCTGCATAAATAAACTCATCAGACCTATTCCTGAACTCCCCAGCATGTCTTTGAAGACTCTTCCTTTGAAGGGTTATAACTTTAGGCAAAGTACATTTTCCTCAAAACTTAACTAACTTCCTATATTCAGTCAACTTCCGTCACCTATGATTGCCATCTGTATTCTGAAACAACTTGGCACTTTTCCTTTGGGAAAAAGTTCTTCTATTTGTCAAAAATAAAACAACCAAACAAGCAACCCTTCTCCTGGTTGTATTTGTCTGACATTATTTTTCATGCAGAATTATTCCCATCTACCTTAGTCAAGAATTTTAGTTCAAATGCTCAGTTTTGCTTTCCAGCAGGAAATGCAAATCAGGTAAATGACAACTCTGCCTTACACAACACTTTGGCACACTATAGACACTGTGGGAATGCATTCCGCAGGCTCTATGCCTTGTTATGTCACAGTGACATGTGCAGAAATAAAGTGTTCATTAGTAGATATCAAGGCATAGCCACTCCAAAATATTATAAAGTTAAATGTCATTTTCACTAAGTTTGCAGGCTTCTATGATGTTTAGAAACAATCTGTGAAACCAAAGATAATAATATTAATTAATTATGGTCTGAAGGTCAAGATTGAATTTAGGAACCTGATTTTTTTGCTGGGGGAACTGAATTTGAAGGGGTAAAATTGATTCCATTTCAGATATCATCCTGAAAAATTAATTTCACAAAGTCTCACTCATCCATATCTCAAATGTATATTTGAAAGCACATACCCAATAGATATTGCAGACTTTATAATTAGTTTTACACAGGAAAGATAGTATGTTATACCAAGGAGTTAATATTAGAAGGCCTAATGTTTCTTAGTTATCACATTTCTGTGCAAGGTCTGCCTCAGGCAAAGACTGGCCTTGGCTGGCATCTAGGTATCTTGGTTTTGGAATACTCCTTTCATGATTAATTTATAAACTGTTTGGCTTTCCTGAAGCACAGAACCCTGACCGTGCAGCAGCAGTAGCCTGTCTGAACTATTTGTAAGGACACTGATTTGCTATGAACCCCAGCTTTACTTCTGGGAATCTGAAGTTTGGATAATTGTAGTTGGGAGTGGAATTGGAGGGTATCTATATGGCTAACTTCCAATAGAAAGTCTCTGCTCTGTTGTGAGTAGGCTTTGCTGGGTAGAAACAGGCTGCCAATGTCCTTGCTAGAAGCATGAGCGAGTTTAAAGCACCTTCCTAAAGGAGGACTGGAAAGTATGCCATCACCGTCCAGACCCTGGAAGTCTATACTCCGCGCCAGTTTTGCTTTGTGTATCTTCAGTATAGGAAAGCAGGGCTCTGAGCAAAGCGAAACCCTCAGGAGCCCATTTGTGCTTTCATGTAAACTTACAGGTCATCTCCGAACATGCGAGTACATAGAAGCATGGACAACAGCAAAACGTACAAAACAAGGACAGTAGGTGGAAAAGAAAAGTTAATAAAAGATGGTAAAAGAAATCACCATTTAAACACAAAGGAGAGGGTGGTGGCATGCACACAATTATAATTTTAATATCGAGGAAGCAGAGGCAGAGGGATGTTGAGGTTCTCTGAGCAGCCACCTAAGCTGGCTTACAAGTTCTGGACAAGTGAAAGACCATATCTAAAATAGAAGAAGAAAAAAAGCATAGACAGTGCCCGAGGAACAGTACCCAAAGTTGTTGATCTCTGGCCTCCATGAGTACCAGTGTTCACAGACACACACACACACACACACACACACACACACACAAACACAAACACACACACACACCCTTTATTAAACTATACTAACCTTCATTCGTCTCAACAGGGAATCCTAGAACTAAGTGTCATTGATTCCGTGACATTTATGCCCAGGTTTGGAAAGCTGATACTTGGAAGTCTGTGCTGGTGCAGTAAAGTTCTCCCAATGTATTTCCCAGTTGCACACTGCAAAGTGTATCCTTTCAACATGGAAGGGGGGCAAGCCAGCTCTCTGTTCTTTTAATAATAAACTGATCCCATTCATAAAGGCGTCACCATGGCTTAATTACTTCCTTATAGTCCCTCATTCAGATAATTTCACATAGGGAATTAGATTCCAATCCATAAATTTTGAGAGGATACAAACATCCAATTCATTGCAATGTTATTTGGCAGAAATTAAATTTTATGAACCTATAATTCTTATCCCACAGAAGAATTATTTTTATTACACTTCATTGCCTTAAAGTAGCACAAATCTCTTGAATTTAACTAGAAAAAGGAGTGTGATATGTCCCCGTGAAAACATGTACTCTTTTATTTCACTGAAGTGTTAGTGCAAATGTCTATTTAGCAGAATCTTAAAAATACTTAATTTATTGGAAAAAACTAAATAACTATTTTTATAAGTTCTCAAAGTAGTTCTATAAGTCTGTTGTAGTCTGTGATGGTTTGCATATGCTTGATCCAGGGAATGTCACTATTAGAGGGTGTGGCCTTGTTGGAGGAAGTGTGTCACTGTGGGGGTGGGTTTGGAGACCATCGCCCTAGCTTCCTGGAAGTCAGTCTTCTACTTGCATCTTTAGATGAAGATGAAGAGCTCACACACACAAACACACACACACACATACACACACTCACACACACACATACACAAACTGAGAAACACACATACACACACATACACACAAACACACACAAACATACAAACACACACACTCACACACACATATACACACACACATACACACATGTACACACACGCATTCACACACACAAACACACACTCACACACAAATATACACACGTACACACACACGTACAAATACACATACACACATACACACTCACACACACACGTAAACACACGTACACACACATACGCACATATACACACACGCACACTCACACACTCTCACACACACTCACATCCACACACACTCATGTATACACACATACATACACATACACACACATACACAGACACACACTCACACACACATGCACACAAGTACACACACACTCACACACACAGAGACACACACAGATGTACACACACAGAAACACACAAAAATACACACACACTCACACACATACACACATGTACACACACATACACACACAGACACATACACACACATACACACCCTCACACCCTCACACACATACACACATACACACATACACACATACACACAAACACACACACATACACCCACACACACACACACACGTACACACATACACACACATATACACACGTGCACACTCACACACACTCATACTCAAACACACTCATACTCACACACTCACACACACATACACACACGAACACACACGCATACACACACGTACACACACACATACAAACACACACAAATACACACACATACACACAAACACTCACATACACATACACACACATACACACAAATTCAAACAGGCACACTCACACACACATACACACACACATACACACAACCTGACACACACACATACACACACGTACACTCACACATACAGAAACATACACACACAGTCACACACACTCACACACACAAACACACACACCCACAAATACACACACCTACAAATACTCATACACACACATACACACACATACACACACTCACACACACACACGTAAACACACATGTACACACATGTACACACACGTACACACACATACACACATACACACACATACACACACTCATGTACACACACATACACACACACTCATGTACACACACATACACACATACACACACTCACACACACATACATACACGTACACACACACACTCACAGAGACACACACAGAGATGTACACAGACACACACACACACAAACTCACACACACGTACACAAACACATACACACACATACACATACAGACACTCACACACACATACACACACGTACACACACATTCACACACACAAACACAAACACACATGCACACACATACACACCAACTCACACACACATACACTCGTACAAAACACATACACACGTACACACATATTCAAACACACACAAACACACACACTCACTCACATATATATACACGTAACACACACATAGACACATACAAATACACATACACACACCTACACCCACACATACACACACACTCACACACACATGTAAACACACACATACACTCACACGCACACTCACACACTCTCACACCCACACTCACGTTCACACACACACTCAAGTATACACACATACATACACATACACACACATACACAGACACACGCACACACACATACACACACGTACACACTCACACAGACACACAGACAGAGATGTACACACACACTAACACACACATATACACACTCACACACACATACACACATATACACACATACACACACATATGCACACACATACACACACACTCACACACACACTCACACAAACACATACAGAAACACATACACACACATACCCACACACATACATAAACATACACACACACGTACACATACACGTACACACACAAACACACACATACACACATAAGCACACACTCACACACACATACACACATGTACACCCACACATACACACACATACACACACACTCACAGACACACACACTCACACACACATACACACATACACACATAAGCACACACTCACACACACATACACACATGTACACCCACACATACACACACATACACACACTCACAGACACACACACTCACACACACATACACACACATTCACACACGTACACACACAAACACACACATACACACATACACACATTCACACACAATCACACACAGACACGTACAGACACACATACACACACACTCTCACACACATAGACACTCACACTCACACACACACGCACGCCCGCTTGTATGTTCATGTGTTGAGACCAGTTAACCAGTTAGTACTTTCTTCCACTCTTTTGGTCCTGGGGGCTCTATCTCACGTTCTCAAGTTCAGTAGCAAATGAACTTCACTGTTGATCCCACCCAACAGCCTGATTCTTAGGTACCTCTCTTATCCCAGGTCTCTGTCTCATCCTGGAGATATCCCCATCCTTCCCACCCCATCAGTTCCATTCATTCTCATGGTCATCTGGCCATAGAGCACATACCTAAAGATAAATGTTTATATCTGTCTAGAGGCTGTACTAACAAACTCTGTTATTTAAAAAGCACAGTTCCTAATGATAAGTTTGGTTGCCCTGTTGCACACCAATCATTTTTGGTTTTCAGTTAGGAAACATTTCAGCATGTCTCCACTGATGATATAAATGTCCATGTTTTAGGCACCACAGCGATAGCTAGCTCTACCTGCAAGCAATTCTCTGACTGAGCTATCTCTCCATCTACGGCTTCCATATCCCAGTGTTCCAGTGGATGCTGGCTTCCCCTGTGTGATGCACCCAGATGATATCTGACAAATGAGAACAACATTTAGTTAGTGCTCTTGGATAAGTGGAAACTAGATGAAATCCAACATCAGGGTGTAGTTTTACCCCGCCCCTCCCTCCGAAGTATGACCTATTGAAGGAAATTTTATAATGTTGCTTATCTGATACTGTTGGCCTTGAGTACTTGATAAAATCTCAAAACACTGAACTGAATTGCAATAAACTGACAAAAAGATTTTACTGCCCCTGAACTATGAGTCAGAGAACAATACCTGGGTGTGAGCTAGCAATATTAAAAACAAGACTTTC
The DNA here is from genome assembly GCF_021556685.1 of Rattus norvegicus. Taxonomy (NCBI): domain Eukaryota; kingdom Metazoa; phylum Chordata; class Mammalia; order Rodentia; family Muridae; genus Rattus; species Rattus norvegicus. The sequence goes on from NC_141552.1 coordinate 40,962,825, forward strand.
TTTTTGTAATTACATTTGTGCTACTTTGTATCTGCTTTTAGGGACCAGCAGCCATCTCCTTGTTCACAGGTGAGCACTGAATATTTTCTCAGGAGCCTCTTATGTTAATAGTGATTAGCAACAGCTCCTCTCTTAATTTTAGATGATAATCAGACCAGGATATTTAACAGGGACAATCAAAATCCAGGTACTGATTAGTTAAAAAAAAAAAAAGAAAAGAAAGAAACATTTGACTTGAAACTCAAATCAAGAGAGAACAGGAAACAGGGGCTGAAAATTTTAAACTTTTATTAAAAGTTAAAAATCTTGAATCTGTGAAAAGAGCTTGAAATTTGCCATGAACATTCCTTCTTAATCTTAAATTCAGAAAGGAAAAGGGCAGCTACTTCAGTGTCATGACCTTGGAGAGGGGCTTCTGGCTTTGTTGTAGTTTCTTTGGTTGTTTAATAGAAATATGTGGTTCAAGTTGTTTTTGGATATTTTTATTTACATTTTAAATGTTATTCCTTTTTCCGGTTTCCCATCCATAAGCCCCCTATCCCATCCCCCTCCCCATCTTCTATAAGGGTGTTCCTCCTCCCCTAGCACCTGAGTGCTGAGCAAGGTGACTGAACCACAAGTTGTTATTTTTAATAACAACATGCCATGCTATGCCATGCCACGCCATGCCGTGACATAACATAACATAACTATAATTATGTCAGTTAAAAAGAAAAAGGGCTATAACACAAGATCCCTCAATTTCTTAAAACTTTAGGGCAATGTTTTATCTTTCTTTCCCATGTAACAAAGTGCCAATCTCCATGTCCCCGTAGAGAACAGGTCCATCTCACTGTGTCCTTACCTGGTCCCTCCACGGGCTTGTTGGTGATCAGTGCTGAATACCAATTCTTTTCTGCAAAGTTTTAATCGCCTTGTTTGATAATTTCTACTTTAGCTCTCCCAAACCTACACTAGCACATTCAAATACATAGCAGCCATTCCTTAAAGTGTACAGAAACACGAGGGCAAACCTGGGAGCTGTGTGAAATACATGTAGACAAATTCTGAGGATTAATTTTATTTTCTCTTATTCTAATAATCATCTTAGGCCTTTTCTTTAGTGTTCATCTTGCCTCTTCTCTCCATGGTCTGCTTGGCTTCGGGGTAAACTGAATAAAAGCTTCTTTTTAAAGTGACCCCTTTAATCAGAGCTCAGACTAAAGGAGTGATAATCCAAGCAGATACAACATGATACATGATACAACAGATACATGCCCAGTATAATTTATTTATTTAGACACATGCCATTTGTGTTCTTTTGCTAGGCTCACAAATTATAAATTCACGGGTATAAAGTTTAATCTTTAAAAAATTACTTGGCCAGTATATTTTTTCATATGGAAATGCCTTATTGATGGGAATCATGCCAACTCAATTGAAAGACTTCCCCAAGGTAAAGTCTTACTATCTCCTTTTTCATTGTGCTATGAACACTGAACATTACATTTACTCACTGCTGAGGTGGGCACCACATCACAGCTGACAGTACGAATAATGCTACCCGCAGGGCATTGCTAGACCTTCTGTACCCTGTATCTTACTCAATTAAAACTGCATTTTGGTATAGATTCCTAGCTCCCTTCTCCCCCCCACTCCCGTGAGCCTCCATTTCTACAGTAATTCTATGAGTTTTATTGATTTAAATGCCTTATACAAATGGAATGATGCAGTATTTGTCTTTCTCCAGTTGGTACACGTTCCACTTTCATTGTTGGTGCCATGATAAAACAAATTGGACCCAAAGCAGCTTAGGTGAGGAAAAGGTTTATTTGGCTCATACTTCCAGACCACAGTCCATCACTGAGAAAATTCTGGGCAGAAACTCAATCAAGCGGGAGCTTGATGCAGAGACTGTAGAGGAATTGTGCTTCTTGGCTTGCTCTGAGGATCATGCTTCACTGTTTTCCTTATGGCAGTGTAGGACCACCTGCTCGTGGATGCTGCTACCCACAGTCAGCCTTGCCAATTACATCAGTTATCAATCAAGACAGTCTCTCACAGACATGTCCTCAGACTGATACGTGTAATGACTCGGTAGAGACTTCCTTCTCAGTGACTCTTGGCTGTGTCAAAGTGATGATTAAAGCTAACCGAGTCATTGTGCACAGCCGACTAACTCGATGGGGTTGCATCAGATAACTGAGTAAAGACTGGGTAAAAGTCACGAAGAGACATCTCGTCTAGCAGTACAGATGGGAAAAGAGGACATGAAAAAGTCTTCAATCCCATGCACCACTAGCAAAATTCAAATAAAAATCACAGTGAGACATCACTAAATGCCCACTAGTGGCTCAAATAGGGAGCAGAGACGACGCCAATTGCTTGTGAACCTGGGGCACTTCTGCATTCTGAGAATTAAAATGTCACAGTAACTCTGTGAAACAATTTGGCAGTTTCTTAAAAATACATTATAATGCACAGTGCTGGGGAAATGGCTCTGCGGTTAAGAGCTCGTACTTTGTTTCCAGGTTACCAATGTTCGATTCCTAACACTCAAGCTGGGTGACTTGCAGTACCTGTATGCCAGCTTCTGGCCATTTGATGCTTCCAGCACATACCCCACCCCACCCCACCCCAACCCCGCCCCAGGCATACAGGCAAATATATAACTAAAAGTAAAAGAAAATTAAAAATTCACAGTCATTAAATGATGGCTACTAGGAGTTTCAAAAGCATGGAGATGGGCAGGAATGGGCAATAATTTATACCGAGGAAATGGTCCCTGTCATAACTTTATCAGTGTCAGAATGGTTGTATTGATGGATGTTAGGTGCAAGACAAGCCCGCTGTCTAAGCAGTTATTGCTATAGGCCCAAGAAAAACAAGACCTCCACATGCCCTGGCAGAGTGGTTCATCAGCTCTAAAAGGTGTCTCACTATTACAATAAACTCTTCCTAATTGGTGAACCAAGGAACTGAAATCCAAACGCTGATTCATCAAGGTGTTGTTGGGTAGCTCCCAAACTGTTTTGTTTCATTTTTTTCTTTTCTTCCTTGGAAGTATTTGATTGGGTTATAAAAAAAATCAAATCAAAACAAAACAAAAACAAAACTTTTTTTTTAAAATAAGGCTTTCCAGAAACTATGCACATTGAACCATCTATAAGAACTCCCCAAATTCCCTCAAATTATTTTGTCAGATGTGTCTCAACTAGATTCTTAATTTATAGGAGGACTGGTAGTTACAATCTGAGCAGACCCAATCATGCCCACTATAATTCACTTAGAAACATGAACACGAGATCAAATTAATCTTTGCCTAGGGAACAAAAAGGTAAAACAAACAAACAATCAAAAAAAAAAAAAAACCCAACCCTGTGCCTTAAGGTTCCTTGACACTCATTTGGCATCTTTTGTGTTTTTTCATTGGTTATTTTTCTTGATTAAGAACTAAGAGACTAGCTCCAAGACAAGGAGCTTTTACTAACACTGACATTCAGTTTTCCCTGCATAATACAAAAGGAGTGGAATCAAGGGTACCTGCGATCTCTATCATTTCTATAACAACATGAGGAAGGATATTATATTTTCTTAGATTTTATTGCTGTGAAGAGACACCTTGACCAAGGTAACTCGTATAAAGAAAAATATTTAATTAGGACTGGCTTTCAGTTCAGAGGTTCAGTCCATTTCATCATGGCAGGAAGCATGGCAGCGTGCAGGTAGACACAGTGCTGAAGAAGGAGCTGAGGGTTCTTCATCCTTAACCCAAAGGCTGCCAGAAAGGCCCTCTGCACTGGGAGGAACTTGAGCAAAGGACCTCAAAGTCCCAACCACGGTGATGCACTACCCCCAACAAGGCAACGCCTCCTCACAGTGCCACTTCCCATGGGCAAAGTCTATTAAAACCATCACATCTATCAACTGTCAGAAAGTTTTAAAATAACCCAGGAGCAATGTCCTCTACTAGGATAACATCATAGGTACAGGTTGCTCCTAAAATATCACAGCTGTAAGAGTGCCAGGTTTCTTCTTTTGGCTCAACCCAGAACAGCTATGGGAAAAATAATACCAAACAACAATAAAGGAATGCAGGAAAAATCCCCTGGTGTGATGGGGATTGCTTCGAACCCTCATGTGGAAAGGTGGATTTCTCATGAAGAAGGAAGCCACTGGGTGACACTTTGCGGGGATGAGGGATAAAGAAACTGGTGTGTGCCTGTATCCTTTCTTTTCTTTATTACTTAAGGAGAAACAGGGCCTTTTCCCTGTGCACACCGTTACTCAGGGTTCCAATACAGTTGTCCTCAGCAGTAAAAGTGAGAGAAATAAGAAGCATTGTAACTTTAAAGATCAGATTTTAAAAGCGAGTTGCTTTGGATGAGTTGCTTTAAACCCATTTCCCAATGTTCCCCATTGTAGATTCTCCACAGACTGGTGGAGTATAATGTTAGGAAACAACATAGCGTGCATTTCCCTGGGAAACCCTGGGTTACTTGGTGGATTTTAAGAATGGTTTTGTTGTTATTGCATTGTTTTGTTTACTTTGTACTCAGGGACTCTCTGGCTGCATTGCCAGACAGTGTAGTGAGTAACTTCATAACATAAGAACTGGAAACCCGGTTCTAAAGGTTTCTAAAGAGTTCAAGTCTTTCAAAAGAAGAAAAAAACAGCACACTGCACACAAAAGGTAATGTTCTGACATACAAAAGGTAATGAAGGATGATGGTGATACTAGGGCTATCCAACAGGTACAAGAAAGTTTTAAGACAAGATATGTTAGTTATGAAAATTAAACATTGGAAGTAGATTCATAAAGAAATAAATTTCAAGTCATTTAAAGAATATGAAAGATTCCATATTGAAATGCCTAAAAAAGTCAAAGGCAAGAACTGAGGGAAAAGTAAAAACAAACAAACAAACAAAAAAAACAAAATAAGATAAAAACATCAAACACAAAAAACAAAGAATAATCACAACTATCTGCATTAAAACAATATAACTGGGTATCAAAGACAAACAAAAAATGTCCCAAGATTCCAAAACAAAGAGAGTATCATGTGTAAATAACACACAAAGAACTTAGCTAATGGTATTTTTTCAACAGAAAGATAAATTTGAGAAAAAATGTAAAATTTTCTTCCTTGTATTCGGGAATGGTGCAAAGTCTGACGTTATTTCTTAGAGACAGACATTCAGTAAGTCTTTAATATCTGTGTACACTTATTTCCATCTTGAAGTCAGACATGAGGGTTGTGAGGCAGAGAAAGGCAATTTCAAAAAGGATCACTGTGTCTCTACTTGTCTTTTACATGCCCACGTCTGTCCACTGAGGGCCAGGTGTCCCTGCATAGGTAGATCTATACTGTAGGACACAAGCACCAGAATTATAAAGCAGGAAGTCTTGATTGGCTGATCAAATGCCCTTTCTTTCTACAAAAAGATAAGGCTTATCTCTGTAACATAAAAATCTATTACCTGAAAGAAAAGGTGGGGTATCATTGGGTGATTGTCCTTTGTAAGTAAATCTCTCTAGGGTAAAGATGAGACAACCATACTGTTGACACTCCTTGAAATGTCCCAAGATGTATAAATTTGCATCATTATAATGATTATAATTATTAGGCAAAATGTTTTACCTCAGCTTACACTTCTGGAAATTCTGTCTGGTAATATATTAGCCCTACTGCTCTGAGCCGGTGGCATGGCATGCTATGGTAAGAGTGAGAAGAGGCAGAGTGGCTTATACAACAGCCAGGAAACTGGAGGGAAAAAGAAGGGATTGGTGACCTATAACACTTTGGGGTTTTCTCCTAATAACCCAAAGAACATGTCCCACTCAACTCTACTCTTAAAGATCCTACCATCCCAGAGTGGGGCCTCTTGGAGACAAAGTCCTTATCAATAATAATTCTTTGCAGGGAAGTTGATGATCCAAACTCCTCTTTTATTATTGGATATTTTTTATTTATATTTCAAATGTTATCCCCTTTCTCAGTTTCCTGTCCATAAGCTCCCATCTCATCCCCCATCCTCCTTCCTCTATGAGAGTGTTACCCCATCCACCCACCCACCCCTTCCTGCTTCCCTATCCTGACGTTCTCCTATACTGGGGCATCGAGTGGCAGGACCAAGAACTTCTCCTCTCATTGTTGCCCAACAAGGCCATCCTCTGCTACATATGCAACTGGAGCCATGGGTCTGTCCATGTGTACTATTTGGTTGGTGGTTTAGTCCCTGGGAGCTCTGGTCAGTTGGTATTGTTGTTCTTATGGGGTGATAAACCTCTTCAGCTCCTTCAACCTTTCTCTAATTCCTCCACTGGGGACTCCATTCTTATGGAGTTCAATGGTTGGCTGCAAGCATCTGCCTCTGTATTTGTCATGCTCTGGCAGATTCTCTCAGGAGACAGCTATATCAAGGTCCTGTCATCACTCACTTCTTGGCATCAGCAATAGTGTCTGGGTTTGGTGTCTGTATATGGGCTGGATCCCCTCGGGGGGGGGGGACAGTCTCTGGATGGCCTTTCCTTCAGTCTCTGCTTCAACCTTTGTCTCCGTATTTCCTCCTGTGAATATTTTTGTTCCCCCTTCTTAGAAGGACTGAAGCAGCCACATTTTGGTCCTCCTTCTTCTTGAGCTTCATGTGGTCTGTAGATTGTATCTTGGGTAATTCAAGGTTTTGGGCTAATATCCAGTTATAAGTGAGTGCATACTGTGTGTCTTTTTTTTTGTGATGGGTTACCAAACTCTTATCTATTCATGAATTCTGTCTCCCTTTGTCCTGTCATTTTCTGAGGCAGGTAGTTTACACAAAGAGCTTCCACATCTTATTCAGTCTAACTTCTCCTAACTGCTGATCATGTGACCAAATGTCTGTACTATATTTTTGTTACCCAGAAAATCCAATCAAAGGAAAAAAAAAAGAGCTGAAAGAATTTATTTCATGACAATAGTCATTAGTAGGCCTACCTCAAAAAATACTTTTACAAAAGTACATAGTTAAGAAAAGGCACATAAAGGTGATACAGAAGGCACATGAGAAGACAATGATTAAAATCTGCATAAGTTCTCAAGCTCCATAGGCAAATTTAAGGAGGAAACAGGATTCTATTACTTAAGAGATAAATGACTAGAGAATGGTAGCCATAAAGAGGAATTACAGTAGGGTACAAGCTCACAGGATATGAGAATTTGCTAGTATTTTGTCACCTATGAAACCCAAGATACAATTTACAGACTACATGAAGCTCAAGAAGAAGGAAGAACAAAGTATGGATGCTTCAGTCCTTCTTAGAAGGGAGAACAAAAATACTCAAGGGAGGAAATAAGGAGACAAAGTGTGGAGCACAGACTGAAGAAAAGGTCATCCAGAGATTGCCTCACACGGTAATCCAACCAATATGCAGCCACCAAATCCAGTCATTATTGCTGATGCCAAGAATTGCTTGCTGACCAGAGCCTGATATGGATGCCTCCTGAGAGGCTCTGCCAGAGCCTTTTCTGATACAGATGAGGATGCTTGCAGTTAACTGTCTGACTGAGCATGGGGACTACAATGGAGGAGTTAGAGAAAGGACTGAAGGAGCTGAAGGAGTTTGCAACCCTATAGGAAGAACAACAATATCAACAAAAAGACCCTCCAGCCCTCCAGAACTCACAGGAACTAATACACTAACCAAAGTGTACATATGGAGTGACTCATGACTCCAGCCACATTTGTAGCAGAGGATGACCTTGTTGAACATCAATGGTAGGAGAGGTCCTATGTCCTTGGGTTGTGGGACATCTAGGTTGTTTGAAGTTTCCAGCTTTTATAAATAAAGCCACAAGGAACAGAGCTGAGCAAGTATCTTGTGGAGGATGTTGTATCTTTTGGGCATATGTCCAAGAATGGTAAAACTGGATTTTGGTGAAGATCTAGTCCCATTTTTTGAGTAACCACCATATTGATTTCTATAGTGGCTGTATAAATTTTCACTCCCCACCCCCAGCAATAGGGGATTGATTGTTCCTTTGCTCTACACCTTTGTCATCATGAGCTGTCATTTGTGCTGCTGATCTTAGCCATCGTGAGAAGTATAAGATGAAATCTCAAAGTAGTTTTGATTTGATCCCTGATGGCTAAGGATCCCTGACCATTTCTTTAAATGTTTCTCAACTATTTGAGGTTCCTCTGTTGAGAATTCCCCCTTTTTTTTAGGTCTGTATACCATTTTTTAATTCATAATTTGACTTGTTGATTCTGGTGTTTTAGTTCTTTATATATTTGAATAGTAGTTCTCTGTTGGATGTGGGGTTGGTGAAAATCTTTTCCCATTCTGTGGGCTGTCGTTTGTCTTATTGACAATGGTTTTGCCTTACAGAACTGTTGTTAATGAGGTCCCATTTGTTAATTATTGATCTTAGTGCTTGTGCTATCCATGTTTCTTTAGGAAACTTTCTCCAGTGCTGATGTGGTCAAGGCTATTCCCTACTGTCTTTTCTATCATGTTCAGTGTGTCTGGTTTTATGTTGAGGTCATTGATATATTTGGATGTCAGTTTGGTGAAGGGTGATAGACATGGATCTATTTGCATGTCCATATCCTAAGTTCCCATCATTTCCAATGGCCTATCATGCATTTGTATGCATACATGACCACATATGCAATATATACATACATATGTATATATGTCCATAAACATTCTCATACAGAAACAACTTCTCCAAGATATTTTGGCATAGCAATATAGAATTGACTAATGCACTGGAGTCATGTTTATGTATCAGCACAAGCATCTGGATATAGAGAAATATGTGTGTAGGGGGGTGGGTCCTAATTTATAAGATCACTTCTAGGTTTTAGAGGTGACACAATAGAAAAGTTACAAATAGCATTATTAGTAGTATTCACATTACCATAATTATGTTGCCAGTGTCAAATCTGATACCCTGAACTCTGTAACACATTGGCTAAAAAATAAGAAAATCTTTCAGAGTTAGACTTAATGTAAATTATAGCTATGGAAATTCAATCACTATACACTTGGGGAAATGTGTCTTCTTGAATTGGTGGCTATTAAGCTCTATGCATGTATACCAGTTAAATCGATTAATTATGCTGCCTACGTCTGTATTGTTACTGATTATTTTGTGTGCTTTCCATATACAATTAAAAAAGCTGCATTGAAATCTATGATAAAATGGATAGGACAATGTTTCTTTTGTTTCTTTTTTGTGGAATAATTTGAGGAGTATTGGCATTATCTCTTTTTTGAAAGTCTGGTAGTTTTTGGCTCTGGTATTTTTGGGTGCTGTTGGAAAACTTTTAATGACTGCTTCTATTTATTTATGGGTAATAGGTCATGTTCAGAGTTGAACAGTTTCCTTCTGCCACACTATGCTTCCCTGATACATGGCCTCATCCAGACATAGTTTCTCTAGGGTATTTTGGCATATCAATATAGAATTTACCAGCACAATGGAGACATGCTTCTGTATAAGCACATGCATTCATGCATGAACTAAATGACAGACTTTGGTTCAGGAAGAATGATGGCTGGGGTACTAGGAGCTCATGTAGTATGTGTGTGTGTGTGTGTGTGTGTGTGTGTGTGTGTGTGTGTGTGTGTGTTATACTAGAGAAGTCAATAAATATTCCTCCACTTTCTAAAAATACTTGGGGTTGTATAGGATAAAAATGTTCTAGTTTGGCAGGAAAATTATTCATAACGAAGAGTCATCTTATTGAGTCTGCAAAACAGAATCTAGGATCTTTCTCCAGAGCATCTAAGTTGGGCTGTCTGGCTTACAGCCCAGGTTTATGTATTTCTAATGTGTACCCTCAATAGCACCTCAAGTTTAGGAACCCTCATACTGGCCAGCTCCAAAGTCTGAACTCTATGCTCTTCTGCATAGCTTTGTTCTCTCCTGTGAGACTCTTCTGATGTTCCAGTCATCCCCACAGAGCCAGGCAGCTTTCTTCATTTCTCACATCCATTAATAAAACTCTGCCTCTTATGCTTATACCTTGAACCATGCAGACACTATGGTAATGATATCTAGTTCAGAGAGCTTTAGAGAATGTAACAGACCAGTGTCTATAGTTTGTACGCAGAGTAGAGTAAGCCTATGATGATTTCACTTACAATAATCATGAGTTCATAGGATAAACACATTTTGCTTGTCTAATATAAGAAATTAGGGGAAAAAAGCATGGTTGTTAATCCTGTGTTGAAACTCTATATCAGGTAGATTTACATCAATTCTTGTAAAGAAATGAAGACGATTTTTACTCTACAATTGAAGTTCAGATGGTCTGTTTAATTGTTCTAGGCAATTAACAAGAAGCCTGTGTACCTCCGCTTAGGATCAAGAACATGCTATCTTGGTGTAAGGGGAGAGTCCTACATTTAGTTTAATGAAAGATGGGAGGTCCAGTCAGTGCAGTTGACTTGGGAACATACATACAGAAGTATGGTCCTGGAGCAAAACCACATGATATACTTGTAGTGCTGTGAAACCATGCAGGAAAACTGCCAAGGATTTGTAAAAGTATCTTTTATTTGCCTTATTTAATAGTCATCTTGGAGGCTTACTTCCTCTTGTCTGCTAACTTAGGCCTAGTCTTGGAAGCTTCTAGCCTCCCTACAATCTAATCTAGGCCTAGAATGTTTTCAGCCTCTGAGACTTACTGCTGAATAAGCTCACCCTTTCTAGCTCTTTCTAGGATCTGGTTAGCTGGTCAACACAGCTGTTTTGGCTCATAACTCCTCTCCATGCTAACTAAACTGGCTTCTTTCAGCTTCTAACTGAATCGTTCTACTTGGCCTCATACTCATTTGGCAATACGTTCTAACCTTCTGGCTCCTTTTCATTCTCTGGCTCATTCTGTCTTTACCTGTGTGTAGCTTGTTCGCTCTTCAGTCTGTCTCTGTAAAACTGCCTCTCTCCCTGGTCTCTCTCTGTGCAGCTCTCTCTTAAGTAGCCTGTTCTCTTCCTCTGTTCTCATGAGAGTTGGGAAAATCCCATTCTGCCCCATCTTTCTCTGATTTGTTACTTTGCCACGTAATTAAGCATCACTTTCAAATATGGGTAGTTCCTTCTACAAACTAACTTGACCATCATTGTTTGGGACTAAAGGTGTGCACCGAGGGTGTGACTGTATTCCAGCCAGAGTAGCCATGTGACTGGGTTAAAATGCCTGTACAAGGGTTACACTGTGGCAACGCTGGAAATTGCTTCTAAAGATGGCAGTACTTCTGTAGAGCTGAATCCACACATTTACAAAAGACACATTTTAGTTCCACTGCAGAAAAGTCATGGCGGTACACCATTAACATTCTTGAATATCCTGACTCAATCTCTTCTTCCCCAAAAGACTGAACAAGACCTAATGTAACCCTCGCAGAATTCATTCTAGATGCGAAGGCAGGCAAGACCACCCATATATACAAAATAGGCTCACCACCAACTTCATACTTATGGCTCTCTCAGCTTTAACTTATGAGCTTGAGAAACTTTATAACCATCTGTAATATCATTTACGAGACATGGGTTTGGCGACAGGATTGAGCACAGTAGCATTGTGTTCTCTAGTTGGTGTGTTGCTGAACGAGAAACAAAAGAGAGACGTTCCCTGCTTAATTCATTCCACCAGCCAATGCATTATGAATATGAAGTGTGCTCCCATTTCAAAAAGTTGCGACTATCCATCTCAAGAAAGTGAGAGAAAGGCTCTGACCTTTAGGAATACAATAAATTTATAGAAAACTGGTCCTCCAGGCATCCACAGTGAAAAGTGCACTCTTATCTCTAAATGGCAGAGGCGAGCCACACTCTTAACTCAAGTAATAGCTTGTTCCCTCCTGAAAACTGCACAGCTATTCTTGTACCGTAAAGAAGTGCACTCGTGACAAGAGCCGTGGATGCATTTAGTGAGTCATGTAGATTGCACTCTGCTGGTGGAGATAGGCCTTTCTCTCTGAGTGCAAATGCAATCTCAAACACGCACATTTATGGATATGGAATGTTGGAAGTTGTAGAATTTGGTCCTTGATGCTTCTTGTCCATAAATGGTATGCAATCACTTTTTTAAAGCAAACCAGTTCATACTTAGCAGAATAACATTTTTCTTTCTTGTCAAGGCTTTGCTAATTCACTGCATGCGATAGACTGCCCTGCCTTTTGACTAAAACTCTGGTGAATTTTAGACTTTACTCAATCACTGGAATGCGTGAAATAAGGATCGGCTCTTTTAAAAGTTGCAAAATAAGCCAATGTAATTATTATATCTACTCACTCAGAAGCTTCTTTAAACAACTTATTTACAGTTTCAGACTTCATTTCCACCCCATGGTGAATACATTGATTGTCTTTTCTGCATTCTAAGCAGTCATTTTCATAATTTTATTCATTTATTTTGTCTTCCTTCAATAGCAAGTCCATTGAGGGGCAAGAATTATTTATTTATGTCATTCTGTATTTGGGGTGTGTGTGTGTGTGTGTGTGTGTGTGTGTGTGTGTGTGTGTGTGTGTGTGTAATGATTTATTCCTTGAACGTAAGAGTGCTAGGCACAATGTCAATACTTAACAAATTTTTATTGACTGATCGAGTTAGTCAGAAATCTAGCTTCTCATGCACTTAGAAACTTGTCTGATCTCTTAGTCAGGTTTACCTTAAGGAAGAAATGAGGAGTTGAGGAGGAAGGAGAGGAGTGTTCTCTATCTTTACTATCTTCCCTTACATATCAATTGCAATCTGTGGCTCCAAATATCTGCTGCACTGCAGGATGTGAGGCAGGTGAACAAAGACTTATTTATGGTCATCATTTTTCATACAAAATAATTTTAGAACAACTCTAACAGATGCTTAATCTGTAATATTTTCTACTGAGGGATATTTTAAGAGATTCACGTTGATGGTACCTTGACTGACAGGTGGATTCTTAGATTATTTAACTTCTGCATTCAAATGTTTTCTTTTATGATGCAGAATAAAAAGTTCTTATCTAAAACAAAATAATTGTATTACAGAGATATAAATACACAAAATACCCTTACTCTTTATTTTACACACACTCCCCATCAAACCATCAACACTAATAAGTTTTTTCCATAACTTTCTTTTATTTGTATAAATTAATGTTAAAATATGTAAATATGGAATGGAAATTTTGTATATTTACATTTATTTAAAACTAGGTTCTGACTATTACACTGGCAACTTTGTGTATGTCGTAACTACAATTTTATTCAGAGACAGCTGCTGTTTTGAATTTGAATGTTTAATTATACAAGCAAATTTTGCTTTTAGTTCCTTGTCTCTTAGCATATTTTTAAAGTGTCTTAATCTTTTTTTATACACGGATGAGAGATCAGGTCACTTTTAAGTTCAAAGAGTCTCAACCAAGCAAATATAACATTTATTATTACATATAAATTAGTGTTCAGGTTTGATCATAGATTAAAATCTTTCCTTTTCTGATTTGGGTTCATTCTCCAGTTTAAATTTTGAATTCAGTATGGAAGTTTCCAGCAAACTAAGAATAGAATTACCACATGACCCAGCTACACCTCTCCTGAGATGAGACCCAGGAATTCTAAGGACGACAACCGAAATACAAGTAAACACATGCTTATTAATGCCCTATAATGCTAAAAAATAGATTAAGAAAATGTAGTTCATGTGCTCAGTGGGATTTTATTTAGTCATAAAGAAAAATTAAATTACGACTTTTGCAAGAAGAATGGTAGAACCAGGAATGACATTAAGATAAATAACTGGTATGGAAAAACATCATTTTTTTTTCTCTTAAGTAGATACTAAATTTTAATTTTCATTATCTATGTGATGGGCTTAGTTACAGCACATGAAAATAAAAACAGAAAGTATAAAGAACAAAGAAGCAGTAAGACAAGTGAGAGAGAAAATAATAAAATGGGATATTAGGATTGGGGTCATTTGTAAACAATTTCCAATGATCTGTTTCTCTATTCCTACAACAATATAACACTAAATAAAGAAGTCTCACTCTTTGGCCCAATAGTAGATATCACTAGACTTCTTTTTAATGCTTTCCTTGGTTCAAATGCACCATTTAGATTTTCTCATTCTATAATAAATCCCCCCTCTTGCTATCTATTGTATGTCAAATACTCCTATTTAACCTGTAGGCTGAGAACATAGCATGTGGCTCCAGAACTCAGGAGGCTGAACAAAGAAGGGTCTGACGTTTGACGTTTCCTTGGCTTGAGACCCTGGTCCAGCCTCCACCCACCCCCAAAATATGAAATATTTTTCAAATTTTTTGAAATTTTCCCTATGTTCATCAGTTATATTTTATTGCTTCAGTTACATAATTGTTACATTTTTTCATTGAATTCCATGGAATTTACATATTTTGGTGTTAATATGAATATCATTTTATGTCTGCCTTCCAGAGTTTGTGCCTAGGCTAGAGAGACCCTATTTCTTTTCAACTTTCCCTCTCTAACAGCTATCTATACACTTATTTTATTAATTCTGAATGTGGTTTTGAATTTCTTCACTGGTATGTAATTATGTCAATCAAAATCATAATAATAACAATAACTAATTCTCCTTTCCAATGCTTATACATTTAAAAAATTGTGTTTTGTGTAATAGTACCAGAAGTTTCTACTAACTGGCTTATAATGTTCACTGAAATTTCGGTTTTCTTTTTAGAATTACTTGATATTGGGTTTTGGTTTTTTAGAAAAAATCATATTTTCAATTCTCCCTCAACTTTAAAGTTTCAAATGTGTTTTAAACTTCTCTTTTAGTTTCTTAGCAAGAACTTGGTAAAAACATTTAAATTCCTATTGTTTTATATATTATATCGTTAGTGTTTAGAAAAAATCTAGTATATATTTTGCAAAAGCTAAGATCAGAGAGAAAACGTTAAAACTGAAATTGGTTTGAAAGCAAGTGTGCCTTAGAGACTTCAGTGTCCATTCCATAAAGGTAGAACTGCCCAGTGAGTGAAACACAGGTCAGGGCAGAGAGAGACATGTTGAAACAACCCTGCTTCAAGCTTTGAAAAAGATAAAGCTTTGGGTAGATTTTAAGATTATGTGGAAGGAACAGTTGTACAGGATTTGAAGAAAAAAGAATAGGACTCAAGTCACTCCTCTACCTTTAAAGACAGCCACTAGCCTATCTCTGAAAATGAGACAAAAATAACCATGTCAGACAATTGCTGGAAAATATGTAAGGCCACAGACAGCCTCCTGAGTAGGTATCATTAGGCACTCAAGAAACATTTAGGTCCCAGTCATCAGATCAGAGGGCAGATATTAGCCTTAAGATAGTAAATCTAATTTGAAATTCAAACCTCACATGTCTCCTGCTGGGAAGAAGAACAATGGGAGAGACGGTAGCCTCTCCCTCCTGCCAAGCTTGTCCAGAGGTTTTCTTGCTCCAAATGCACAAGCAGAGTTGAAAGTATCTTGAACTTGCAGGTTTATGTCTGGAGAATAATCTTTAGGTTTTGATGAGCAGGTACTTTTTTTTGTCTTGTCCATTCTTTGTTAGACATGTTGGAAATCACTGGAGTCTAACATAGAGTCAAGTACAATGTAGAACAAAACTTCACAGGACTGAGGGACATAATTAAATCTTGATTAATCAAGCATCCCTCTAAGAGTGATCCTAACCTCCTTACAATTATTTCTCACTGAATGTTGCACCACGGGAAATAAACAAGTCTTCCTCTGAGAAGGACATTTTCTACTTCCCTCCGGGCACAGAGGTTCTAACACTGTCACTACTGAAAGCTTTCCCCCTTTTACTTTTTCATTCTGTGACCTCAGGGTTTGAACCTTTGCACTGAACAGACAACAAATGAATTCTTGCTTCTCAAACAGAATTCATCACAGAGATTTTGCTTGACCTCACTGAACCAGTCATTGACTGAAATATGCTTTTTACCATCACAACAAATACACTCTATATTTTGAAATCTCTGGCACTTACATTGCATGTAAGTACAAATCTTGCGATTTCTTTTAAAACTTTTTATCAAACAGCTTTCCACTTTTCCACTTCAACTCTAGATTTCTTTCTAAGTGTTAAATTAGACTAATCTCAACTAAGGTTTCCATCTTGCTCGAAATTGTGGATCAAACAAATATCTTCAACATCATTGGAAACTTTCAATAGAATTGAAAAATTTTAAGCTCCACTCCAGTTACAGAGATCTAGAAATGTAGCAATCAAAGTTTGCATGGCTCCCTATGCGAGAGTGTGCAATGAAGTTTGAAAACTACTGAAGTAAATAATAAAGCAATAGATTTAAATAAATAGCACCTGCAAACTTGAAATCAGGTTGAATGGTAAATTGACACTTCAAAATTATAGCTCATATTCATATATTTTAAAATCAATTATACATTTTATCAATGAATAAGGGAGTTTGATTAGTCTATGATTGAAAATATCAGTCACCAATTTGATAGCATCTAAAATTACCTAAGGGGTGTGCATCCCTTAGGACACTTCTTTCTTTTACTTTTCTAACGTATATAACTTTTTTTATTGATTTTTTTAAATTTACGTTTCAAATGTTAATTCCTTTCCCGGTTTCCCATCTCCCTCCCCTTCTTCTATAATGGTGTTCCCCTACCCAACCACTGTCCTTTCCGTCTCCTCCCACCCCCTGACATTTCTTTACACAGGGGGTCCAACCTTGGCAGGACCAAGGGCTTCTCCTTTCATTGGCACCCAACAAGGCCTTCCTCTGCTACATATGCAGTTGGAGACAAGGGTCAATCCATATATAGTCCCTGGGAGCTCTGGTTGTTGTTCTTATTGAAAGACCCTTCAGCTCTTTCAATCCTTTCTCTAATTCCTCCAACAGGGGTCCCGTTCTCAATTTAGTGGTTTGCTGCTAACATTCGCCTCTGTATTTGACATGCTCTGGCTGTGTCTTTCAGGAGACATCTATATCTGGTTCCTGTCAGCATGCCCTTCTTAATTTCATCAATCTTATCTAGTCTTGGGGGCTGTATATATATGAGTCACATGTGGGGCAGGCTCTGAATGGTCGTTGCTTCAGTCTCTGCTCCAAGCTTTGCCTCCATATCCCCTCCTATGACTATTTTTGTTCCCCCTTTTAAGAAGAAGTAAAGCATCCACACTTTGGTCATCCTCCTTCTTGAGCTTCATATGGTCTGTGGATTGTATTTTGGGTAATTCGAGCTTTTGGCTAATATCCACTTATCAATGAATACATACCAAGTGTATTTTTCAGTGATTGGGTTATCTCACTCAGGATGATATTTTCTATTTCAATCCATTTGCCTATGAATTTCATGAAGTCATTGTTTTTGATAGCTGAGTAGTATTCTACTATGTAGATGTACCACATTTTCTGTATCTATTCCTCTGTTGAAGAGCATCTGGGTTCTTTCCAGCTTCTGGCTATTATAAATAAGGCTGCTATGAACATAGTGGAGCATGTGCCTTGTTGTATGTTGGGGCATCTTTTGGGTATATGCTCAGGAGAGGTATAGCTGGGTGCTCAGGTACTGGAATGTCTAATTTTCCGAGGAACCTCCAGACTGATTTCCAGAATGGTTTTACCAGTCTGCAATCCCACCAACAATGGAGGAGTGTTCCTCTTTCTCCACATCCTCGCCAGCATCTGTTGTCATCTGAGTTTTTTTATCTTAGCCATTCTGACCTGTGAGAGGTGGAATCTCAGGGTTGTTTTGATTTGCATTTCCCTGATGACTAAGGATGTTGAGCATTTTTTAGGTGCTTCTCAGCTATTCAATATTCCTCAGCTGAGAATTTTTTGTTTAGCTCTGTACCCCATTTGTAATAGGGTTATTAAGTAGGTTAATTGAAGCTGGAGAGTATACCAACTGTGAGCGGTGTTATTCCCTGGGCTGGGATTCTTTCCTGACTACATAAAAAGGGGAATGTGAGCTGAGTACAAATACTCGTTGCTTTCTGCTTCTTTTCTATAGAGGCAATAAGACCAGCTTCTTCAAGTTCCCACTGCAGTTGCTTCCCCAATGGACTGTGAGCAAATATAAGCCCTTTTGTCATTAACAGAAAAAGTAGTGAAGACAAGTTCTAAACATAAAGTAATGATAGAAAGACAGGAGATTTTCCTGAGTTGAACGGTATGTTTTGAAATATCACACATCCACAATAACTTGAACCTCCTTGTTCAAGAAGGCTGGCTATACTAGTTGATCATTAAATACAGTCTACAATTACTAAATCATTATGCAAATATAGATAACTTAAATAACTTTAAAACAAAAACAAAAATTAGAGAAAAGTACAAAGTGACGAATGAGGACACAGTAAAGAAACCATCTAAATAATCAATGGTTAGGGGGAAGGTTTGTATTGTGGGGGAGAGAGAGAGGGCGAGAGAGAGAGAGAGACAGAGAGACAGAGACAGAGAGATATAGAGAGACAGAGACAGAGAGACAGTGACAGACACAGAGAGACACAGAGAGAGACACAGAGAGAGACACAGAGAGAGAGACAGAGACAGAGAGAGAGAGAAGGAGAGAGAGAGAGAGAGAGAGAGAGAGAGAGAGAGAGAGAGAGAGAGAGAGAGGCCAGAGGTATCCGGACACGTCTAAAAACTGAGAGATAAAGAAGAACATTGACTGTGGCCAAGGCTAGATAACAGGGTATGGAAAAATCACGGTTATACAAGGACAGCCAGTAGCTGAGGGAAGGGAACCCTGTGAAGTGAAGCAGCCAGGATGTTTAAGATGCAAGAGAAAGTGAGAAAGATTGAAGGCTTGTGAAGACTTTGAAATTTATAACTAAATTTAAAATTTAGTGGGTCAATGTAGGCCAAATACCTGTGTATAGTGACAGAAGTAGTCTGGAGGTTTGCATGGGCTTTAATATGCAGCCACAGATATAACCAAAAAAAAGGGGGGGCTTTCCCTCTTCACAGGTTCCCTAGGAATGCTGACTGTAGGCTTTTATTCTACAATCCAGCATGAGCTGAACCAAAACTGTCATTTTGGGCCCAATGAGTGGGCCTGCTCTTTGTGTATGTTAGTTTTCCCTTTGGACCGAACATCTACATCTTTGGGTCAGTGAGTAAATGTAGGCCAATGAGTGGCTAGCAGCTATTTCTTGAAGTTCTTTATTGAGTGTCAATTACACAGACCAAGAATTCCAGGTTTCTTTTGAGAAAGAAACCATAGTGTGAGGAAGGAATTCTGTTCTTTAGTTAAGTTTTTTTTTTTTTTTCTAGGCCGGGTCTGTCTATAATGACCCTATTGGGCAATAAACCAAATTTTTCCCATTAAAGAAATAGTACTTACCTCTTAGGGAGCTATTGTCTCCTATGAAAAAATAATAATAATAAAAATAATGTTTTGAAACTTTTCTAGGAGAAAGTGCATTCAGAATTCCCCTGTTAAATTCAGTCTCCTACTTCAGTTAGCATTACTAAGATAATCTTCCCAAAGGTTCCCATGCCTTTCCCTACTTTTTCAGTTAAAGGTCTGAGAGACCCTAGTCTGTGAGGAGGGGAAGATTTCTGGGCTTAGCTGTGAGGAATGGGCACTCCACTGGTGGCTTGTTTGAAATGGCACTAGCCAATTCTTTACTTTCCTAGGTGCAAATGTTGCACAAGATTCAGACTTTTAACTTTCTCCTTGCCTTCTCTGTGTGGGTCAGACCCTGACACTTACATCTTTCTACATGTTATTTGACATGATAGCATTCTGAGCATGTAGATGACCACCGATATATCTTAGCAGTGGATATGGCTAACAGAAAGCAAACAAACTTCAATAGTAATTCCATCTCTGTTGTGAATTTTGGAGTTTTCGAATTGAACATGTCATCCTTGTGGTGGCTTGAATATTCCCCCACTGAGTCATATATGTTTGAGTACTTGTTCCCTTGGTGGTGACATTCCTCAGAAAAATTAGAAAGTGTGGCATTGTTGGAGGAAAAGGGCTTCTGGGGATGGGCTTTGATGTTTTAAAAGCCCAGGCCACTCCCTTTAGATCCCAACTTGCAGACATCGATGTACTCAGTTTTTACGACAGCACTTCACCTGCCTGCCTCTGCTGTGCCTCTCGCCCTGATAGCCATGGACACTAATTCCCTGGAACTGAGAGACATAAACTATTTCTAGTACAAACTATTTCTACTATAAGTTGCCTTCATCATGGTGTCTCTTCAGAGCAATAGAGAAGTGACTAAGACAGAAATTGATACCAAGGAGTGGGCTAGTTTCATGACAGGCCTGATTATGGTGTTTTGTGGAGGAATGTGAAAGACTTTGAGACTTTGGCCTAGGAAAACACTGTAAGCAAGGCTTAATGGACAATTATGATAAAAGCTTGGCAGACTGTAGTGCCGAGAAAAATGTGGGCTGCGGAGAACCAGCTGAAGTGGTTCCAGAGGGGAAGAATCTTTGTAACCAAGGCAGAGACCATTCTTGAGCTATTCCACTATTTTTCTTGCCAACATTTATTAACATTCCTATTGTTCACTTGCTTCACTGTTGTATGTTAGCCACTTTTACTGAGATAAGATGGACCCTCAGATCATTTGTAATTCTCATTCTTCTTGATGGATAAGTGTACTAAACACTAAAAATGTTTGTTGGCTACCCGTATGTTTTTCTTTTGGAAACTCAGTTAATTTCATGGACTAACTTAATGATTAGCATTTTTTTTTATTGTTTGAGTTCTTTGTGTGTTCTAGATGTTAACCTTTTATGAGATGAATACCAAAGATATTTTCATATTCTTTAGTCTAGATTTTCACTCTGATGTTATTTTCTTTTGTTATGAGGAATTTTAAATTACATGCATCCCTCATATATTTGTATCCTGACTTGGCCTCTTCACATTTCACTCTACTAGTGTCGTGCTCTTTTAGTTTATTTTTTGTGCAAGAAGATGGACATGAATCTCATTTCATTATTTTGAGTTAGTATCAGTTTCTTCAAGTACAATTTACTGATAAGCCAGTTTGTCTAGTGTGTATTTCTTACACCTCTGTTACAATTTAGATGTGCATGGCTGTGTGTTTGCCTCTAGGTCCTCTACAGCAGTGGTTCCCAGTCTTCCTAATGCTGTGACCTTTTAATACAGTTCCTCATGTTGTAATGACCCATGACCATAAAATTATTTTTGTTGCTATTTCATAATTGTAATTTTGCCGCTGCTGTGAATCACAATGTAAATATGTTTTCTGATGGCGTTAGGTGACCCCCGTGAAAGGGTCTTTTTACCCCCAAGGAGTTGTGGCCCCCAGTTGAGGAAACATTGCTCTATTGTACTCTTTTGGACCCTCCCAGGCCCCCTGAGTGTTTACCCCCTGCTGAGCCTTGCTGGAGCATATGAGAGCCTTTGTTGTTTAGAAAGGTACTTCTGCCTTGCTGTTTGGCCACCTGTTGTAACACCTGGGCAGTAACATCTTTGATGTCAGTTCTTGGTTTTGGTTTCTGTTTTCCTACTGAGAATGTTTTTCTATTGTGCTTCCTGGAATTTTCCACTCAGTGGACTTGGTGTATATATTCTATGAACCTCAGTAAAGCTTTGGCATTCTCATAACAGGAATGACCAGAATATGTTTTTTTTTCTTAAATCCCAGAGGCCTGCGTTTGGTTCTTGGTACCCTGATGGCACGGGCATCGTTATACTCTATTGAGTATAACCGAGTACAACAAAGGAAACGGAGTATACTTCTATCCACTATAAAATCTATTCCTTGCTCAGTCTGCCTAAAGGCTTTGTTGGACAATAAAAATGAATCATCTCCACCATATTTGTTTTATCTCCCAGAATTTTGCTATCATTTTACTTTAATAATCTACCATGTAAAAGGAGAACACTATCACAAATATGTCTGTCACTGCCCATGAGCATTGTGTGCCTGGCAAGAATGACCATGACCCCTCAGTCTTTGAACATTAACCTGTGAGTCATACCTACAAGTCATCCCTGCATTTCTAGTACTAAAATCCATAGGTCCTTTGAGAATCCCATTAGGACTCCAAAACCTTGCGCTGACAAACCACCAATTCACTTGCGTGGTGCTTGAGGCACCTTCTCTGGCTTCAGGGAAGGACCAACCGTGGCTGTGTTCATTACTTACCATAGCAAATGCTTCTTCTTTTTTTTTTTTTTTTTTGAGCTGAGGATTGAACCCAGGGCCTTGCACTTGCTAGGCAACCGCTCTACCACTGAGCTAAATCACCAACCCCATAGCAAATGCTTCTTGTGAAAACAAACCTTCTGGAAGCAGTTGTCTATCAGAAAAGCTCAATCACTCTCATCTCAAAGCTTCCCCAAGCCTACATCTGCCCAATCTAGACATATAGCTTATAAATATAACTGGATTGCTGGATTGCGTGGTTTTTATACAGATTTATTGGGGTTGGAAATTACTGCAACATTGCTCTAATATTAATTCCTTTCTGCAAATAAGATTGCATCATTCTCCACTGGATAAACAATATAAGTGTTGATGGTGGTCAATGTCAAAGAGTAAACCTATGATCTTTAACTCCAATGGTGATAGTCTCTGTGTATATACATTTTAATTTGTCTACTCTTTTTATAAAATGTAGGAGAGGAGGTATGAGGAGGGGAGGGGAGAAGAGGAAAGGGGAAGGGGAAGGGAAGTAAGGGGAATAAAACAATAAATAATAAATAAAACAAAGTAAAAGAAAGTTAAACCCATTCTACTTACCTTGGTCTTTAAGGTGATTCATTAATTACAGGAATTCACAGAGAAATTCCTCACCCAGTTTGTAACCAAGTTCTTGTAAATCCAAAAGCTTGGTGATCTTAGAAAAATACATAATGCTTTGTATCTAAGTGATTCGACTTAGACCACCATCACTAACATTTCCCCTGGTCTCTGGGAAACTAAAATCTCTTCCTTCATGCCCTTTCTGTTCTTTGCACATCAGTATGCTGCACATTCTGTGCAAAATGTCTCCTTCCCCTTCCTCTACTTGACAGCCTCCTGCTTACCATGCAATTCAAACTTTCCATATCCTTTGAGAGAGAAGAGTATGCTCTATATGAAATGAGGATGCATGTGTTTTTCATTGGTTTTTAATCTATATCATCTCATTAAATTCTTCAATGGCCATAAGGACAACACTGCCATATGGTGGGGTCAGGGACAGAGAAGATTTTCTTCAAGGAAGTCAGGTACAAAAAGAAAAAAGTTGTTCTTTGCCTTGAATAAAGATTAAGCTTCTTCCTTAATTACCTCTTTCCCTTTTTATGGAGTACGTGTGAATGATTGTCAGTTTCATCATTTGTAATCAGAGGCTGAAACAGATGCTGAAGGTGTATGTGTGTCTTTTATAACAACTTGCAATATGTTCTCAAAGGACTGCTTACCTCCCACATTTTATAAGCTCAGCACAAGACAGTTTATTCTGAAAAGCATTTGAGGTAAGTTAAGCACAATTTGTGCAACTTTTGTTAGAGATAACATTTAACAAAGTTATTATCGGGCTTTCTGTGTCAACTTTGAGGCATGTATTTTGTTGTAATGCCTTTGATTAAGATTTCTTTCCTTGCTTCTGTGATTTAAAGTGCTCTTTCCACTATCTGCCCTCCAAAATTTTGTACCAATATGTGCCAATTACTGCTGAAATATTCTAAAAGCAAAATTGGTACTAAAGAGGAAAAGGAATGTTAATAAGTTTCAATATCAAGGGTTAGTGGTAAAATTCTAGGTCTGTTTTTTGTGATCTGAATCTAGATGAGTTCAATCAAAAACTTGTGATCCAGGTTCCCTGTCCACTACAAACGTTTGCCATTTTCATGAGCACCACCTGTTTTTGAAGCATGGCCAGAGATGCATTCTTGCTTCATTTTCTAGATGGAGTTGGAGAAAGTACAGCCTCTAAAAGCTAAAATAAGGGTGATACAATAAATAGCATTAGAACAAAAATCAGGGTAGAGGATCCTGTGGGAGATTAATTTAGTCTATGATTCTGTGTTTTATTAAAAATATGTTCATTTGCCATTAGTATATCTAAAATGGGTTTGACAATAAAAAGACTAGAATGTATAAAAAAGAGGAATAAAATACAATAGAACACATAGAGTCCATCTGTAAAAGATAATGATATAGTCCTCAGTAACAAACAAGAGAGAATAGGCCAACCAAGAAGATAAAATAGATCTCTGATGGTTATTTTCAGTGTCAACTTGCTGAGCTGTAGAATCAACCATAACAAGAGCCTCCAGACTTGTCTGTAGAAATTATCTTGATTAGATTAAATGATGGGGGAAGGCTATCTATTCCTAGGCTGGAACTTTAGAGTATATTAAAAGGAAAGAGATTGAGGAAATGGACAACCAATGACTAGCCCAACTTGAGACCCATTCCATGGGCAAGAACCAATCCATGATACTATGAATGATACTGCTATGCATGTTGACAGGAAGCCTAGAACAACTGTCTTCTGAGAGACTCCACCCAGGAGCCGACCAGAACAGATCCAGCCAGACATTAGACAGAGCTGGGGGGAGTTGGGGGAAAAATTGGGGGTCCTGGAGGAGATAGGAACTTTACAAGAAGACCAACAGAGTCAACTAACCTGGACCCTCGGGGGTTTCCAAAGATTGAACCACCAACCAGAGAGCATACACAGTCTGGACACACACACACACACACACACACACACACACACACACACACACTGTCAAATGCATAGCTGGATCTTAGTTTATTTCTTCAATTCCATATATCTTAGTACTATATGCTGTAGGATATGCTTTGTACACTTATTGTCTTTTAGTGAAGTAGACTGACTTCTTTTATTAAAAAATAACAGGATTCTTTTACAAAGAGTTTTTCTTTAAGAAGTTTTATGAACATGTCTCCCAACATCAAATAAATAGTGAGTAATTAAAATAGTACTACTTTTACTTAACAAAATATAAGGGTAATGGTGATGGGTGTCAGTGAACTATTCTGGTGGGAACACTTTCAAATATTCCCATATTTGGAAAGACTAGTTGGGAACTACTATCTTTGCTCTGGCTCTCTTTATACCTCCTGTCTGTAGATTAGGTGTATGCTTTTAGCTATTGCTCCAGCTCCATGCCTGGTACCTACTGCTGAGAAGTCTCTGTCCTCTTCTTCCATCCCATGTGGAAACCGCCCACTTATACCTTTCTGAAGATGGGAATATTCCAGTTCTGGAAATTTTTTTCCTTTTAAAAAATTGGATATTTTATGTATTTACACTTCAAATGTTATCCCCTTTCCAGGTCCCCTGCCTCCCATCCCTGCTTGCCCTGCTTCTATGAGGATGCTCCCACTCCCAAGCACCCCTTCCCACCTCACCACCCTAGCATTCCTCTGCACAGGGAAATGAGCCTTCAAAGGGCCAAGGGCGTGCTCACTTTGGCAGCACATATACAAAGGGCCAAGGGCTTCTCCTCCTATTGATGCCAGACAATGCTATCCTCTGCTACATAATCATCTGGAGCCATGGGTCCACCCTGTGTATACTTTGGTTGGTGGTTTAGTCCCTGGGAGTTCTGCAGGGTATGGTTGGTTGATATTGTTCTTCCTAAGGGGTTACAAACCCCTTCAGCTCCTTCAGTCCTTTAACTCCTTTATTGGGGTACCTGTGCTCAGTTTGATGGTTAGCTTCAAGCATCCTCATTTGTATCAGTAAGGTTCTGGCAGAGCCTCTAAGGAGACATCCTTATAAGGCTCCTGTTAGCAAACACTTCTTGGCATCAGCAATAGTGACAGGATTTGGTGGCTGCATATGGGATGGATCCCCAGGTGTGGCAGGATCTGGATGGCCTTTCCTTCAGTCTTTGCTCTACTCTTTGTCCATGTATTTCCTCCCTTGAGTATTTTGTTCCACTTTTTAAGAGGGACTAAAGCATCCATACTTTGTTCTTCCTTCATGAGCTTCATGTGGTCTGTGAATTGTAGCTAGGGTATTCCAAGCTTAAAGACCAACCTTAGTCCATGGTGATCTGATAGGATGCATGACATTATTTTTATCTTTTTGTATCTTTTGAGACATTTCTGGTGCTCAATTTTGGAGAAGGTACCATGAGGTGCCGAGAAGAAGGTATATTCTTTTGTTTTAGAATGAAATGTTCTATAGATACTGGTTCAATCCATTTGGTTCATAACTTCTGTTAGTTTCACTGTGTCTCTGTTTAGTTCTGTTTCCATGATCTGTCCATTGCTGAGAGTAAGGTGTTGAAGTCTCCCACTATTATTGTGGGAGGTGCAATGTGTTCTTTGAGCTTTAGTAAAGTTTCTTTTATTAATGTGGGTGCACTTGCACTCGGAGCATAGATGCTCAGAATTGAGAGTTCATCTTGATAGATTTTTCCTTTGATGAGTATGAAGTGTCCTTTCTTATCTTTTTGATAACTTTTGCCTGAAAGTCAACTTTATTTGATATCAGAATGGCTATTCCAGCTTGTTTCTTGAAACCATTTGCTTGGATAATTGTTTTCCAACCTTTTACTCTGAAGAAGTGTCTGTCTTTCACACTGAGGTGTGCTTCCTGTATGCAGCAAAGTGCTGGGTCCTGTTTACATATCCATTAGTCTATGTTTTTTATTAGGGAATTGAGTCCATTGATGTGGAGAGACATTAGAAACCAATGACGTTGTTTCCTATTTTGTTGTTAGAGGTGGAAGCATGTTTGTGTGGCTTCTTTTACATTTGTTGAAAGAAGATTAATTTCTTCCTTTTTATATGGTGTAGTTTCCCTCCTTGTGGTGGAGTTTTCCATCTATTATCCTTTGGAAGTCTGGATTTGTGGAAAGATATTGTGTAAATTTGGTTTTGTTGTAGAGTATCTTGGTTTCTCCATCTATGATAATTGAGAGTTTTGAGGGGTATAGTAGCCTGGGCTGGTATTTGTGTTCACTTAGGGTCTGCATGACATCTCCCCAGGATCTTCTTGTTTTCATAGTCTCTGTTGAGAAGTCTGGTGTAATTCTAATAGGTCTGCCTTTATAAGTTACTTGACCATTTTCCCTTACTGCTTTTAATATTCTTTTCTTGTTTAGTGCATTTGGTGTTTTGAGTATTATGTGACTGAGGGAATTTCTTTTTATGTCCAATCTATTTAGAGTTTTGTAGGCTTCTTGTATGTTCATAGGTATTTCTTTCTTTAGGTTAGAGAAGTTGTCTTGTATAATTTTATTGAAGATACTTACTGGCCCTTTACGTTGGGAATCTTTGCTCTCTTCTATACCCATTATATTTAGGCTTGGTCTTTTCATTGTGTCCTGGATTTCCTGAATGTTTTGGGTTAGGAGCTTTTTGCATTTTCTTTTCTTTATTGGATATTTTTTATTTACATTTCAAATGTTATCCCCTTTCCTGGTTTCTGGTCCATAACCCCCCTATCCCATTCTGCTTCCCCCTTCTTCTATAAGGGCATTCTCCCACCAACCTACCCACCCCTTCCTGCCTCCTTGCCCTGACATTCTCCTACACTGAGGGGTTGAAACTTGGTAGGACCCAGGGCTTCTCCTCCCGTTGGTGCCCAAGAAGGCCAACCTCTGCTACATATGCAGTTGGAGCCATGGGTATGTCCCTGTGTACTATTTGGATAGTGGTTTATTCCCTGGGAGCTCTAGTTGGTTGGTATTGTTGTTCTTTGGGCTTGCAAACTGCTTCAACTCCTTCAAACCTTTCTCTAGCTCCTCCAATGGGACCCTGTTCTCAAGTCAATGGTTGGCTGCGAGTGTCTGCCTCTGTATTTGTCATGCTCTCACAGAGCCTCTCAGGAGACAGCTGTATCAGGGTCCTGCCAGCAAGCACTTCTTGGCATCAGCAACATTGTCTGTCTTTGGTGGCTGTATGTATATGGCCTGGATCTCCAGGTGGGGCAGTCTCTGAATGGCCTTTCCTTCAGTCTCTGCTCCAAACTTTTTCTCTATATTTCCTCCTATTAATATTTTTGTTCCCTCTTCTAAGAAGGACTGAAGCTTCTGCACTTCGTTGGTCCTTCTTTGTGAGCTTCATGTGGTCTGTGGATTTTATCTTGCATAATCTGAGCTTTTTTATCCACTCATCAGTGAGTACATACCATACGTGATTTTTTGTGTGTGTGTGATTTGGTTACCTCACCCAGGATGATATTTTCTAGTTCCATCCATTTACCTGTGAATTTCAAGAAGTCATTGGTTTTAATAGTTGACTAGTGTTCCATTGTATAAATGTACCACATCTTCTGTATCCATTCTTCTATTGAGGAACATCTGGGTTCTTTCCAGCTTCTGGCTATTATAAAGAAGGCTGCTATGAACATAGTGCAGCAAGTGTCCTTGTGATATGTTGGAGCATGTTCTATGTATATACCCAGGAGTGGTATAGCTGGGTCCTCAGATAGTACTATTTCCAATTTTTGAGGAACTTCCAGACTAATTTCTAGAGTGGCATTTTGCATTTTCTTTGACTATTGTGTCAATGTTTTCTATCATATCTTCTGCCCCTGAGATTCTCTCTTATATCTCTTGTGTTCTGTTGATTATGCTTGTATCTATGACTCTTGATTTCTTTCCCATGTTTTCTGTCTCCAGAGTTGTTTCCCTTTGTGTTTTTTTAAATGTTTATATTTCCATTTTTAGAGCATGGATGGTTTTGTTCAATTCCTTCACCTGTTCTATTGTGTTTTTCTGTAATTCTTTAAGAGATTTTTGTTTTCTCTTCAAGGGCTTCTATTTGTTTACCTGTGTTGTCCTGTATTTCTTTATGGGAGTTATTTATGTCTTCCTTAAAATTCTCTATCATCATGAGAGGTGATTTTAAATCAGAATCTTGCTTTTCCATTGTGCTGGGGTATCCAGGACTTGCTGTGTTGGAAGAACTGGGTTTGGAAATTTAATGACCAGGTACCTGTATAAGGCCTTTGGTATTATATTTTTCTTCTTTCCTTGTCTGTCCCTCCTTTCCATGCAGCATATTTCAACAAGGGAAGACATCCCTACTCTGTTTTGTTGTTATTGTTGTTTATGTTTTCCTATGCTATAGACATAACTGTACTGGATTAGTTTTCATTTGAAAAAATTCCCTCCAAATCACACAAAATAAACTCTTGCTTTATCAACTGCTAGTACCACTGCCCTTTCTGGAAGCTGGATCATGACATAGAGGGATGGATGGCTAAAGACTGAATTAATCTGCATTTCTAGTTTTTAAACACTGTGTACTAGAAACTCCATAGAGTAGCTCATGCCAACCTGAAATACTCCCACACAAGGAAATCAGAAAAGGCTGTGTAAGAGTTGTCAAAATAGGAATTGTATTAAATAACATTTAAACTTAGTAGTAATAAAATGTGCAAGTATTTTAAAACACAAAATCTTCTGAAATGGCAACTAAAAAGAGTTTCGAATACCAAAAGCATGCTATGAAATTGTATTGTTTAAAATAATGCTCAAGTCAATGCTAGTTTGTCTGACATTATTCTAAAGCAATGAGAGTTTGCAAGTATAAAAGGATATTAGATGATTCTTCATAATAAAAAAAATAAGCAGCAAGCATTTGAACAAAGCTGAGTAACTCCCGTAGCATTGACTATTGGGAACTGTAGTTGTCTTGGTGGCTTAGCATGGTTTTCGCCTAGTGTTTTTATATAGCTGTCATGTACCTCCTCCAGGCATTTGTGTCAAAACGTTTGACAGCCACTCCAAGTTACAAGGACACTATTGTACTAGGAGTTTTAAGTAGCTTCAACTAAGATTCTCTGTCATTTTTAAATAAATAAAAATACCAGAATATAAAGCAAATAAAATATGGACATAATATGAAGACTAAAGATTATTTTTAAAGAAGAGTTAGTTAGACAGTGATAGCACATGAACCAACCATTCCTTTAATGACATTGGAAGGTATGGGCACTGGGGTTGGGGTTTGGGCAAGGGCACTTGTTTGGGTAAGCGTAGTTGTTGGGGCAGGTTTGATTTGGAAGTTTGGGATTGGGTAGTGCTAGTGGTAGAGGGCAGTGTGCTTGGGAAGGTTTTAATAATAGCAATGGCATGGATATATAAAAATAAACGTGAGATGTCAGATTAAGGCGGTGAATCTTCAGGTAAATCACTGGCTTCTCTGATAAATAATGTCCTAGGGTCAGTTTAACACATCTGTGAGAAGAAACCAAAGATCTCTTCAATTCCATGATTTCTCACTACTCCAAAACGAGAAGAAAGTAATTATATAAGCAAAGGATAAAGAACACACAAGGAATGAAAACATCTAGCTAAGAAAAGAACAAATGAGAAAAAATACATACTATCTGTATACAGGGGCAGGAGAGAGGGGGGGAGGGAGAGGGAGAGATAGACAGAGAGACAGACAAAGAGAGGGAGAGAGGAGGAGGAGGAGGAAGAGGAGGAGGAGGAGGAGGAGGAGGAGGAGAGAGAGAGAGAGAGAGAGAGAGAGAGAGAGAGAGAGAGAGAGAGAGATTATTATAAACTGGTAAAAGAAGCCTCTCCCCATCTTTAAGCCCGCAGTTACTTGACTCCTTTTAAAAGAGATGCCTTGGTTATCATTTCTCTTCACAACAATAGAACTGTATCTAAGACAATGGGTGAACAGAGGAACTACGCAGCAATATAAATCATAACTCCATCCTGATGCTTAAATTCAAGCTCATAGAGAGACGTTGTTCAGACTGGGAAATGTGAAACTCATTTAGAGATCAGTCAAATTGAGAAGCTTAGTTTGTGACATGACCCCTTTCACACTGAGGTAACTAAAGAAAAGGAAAAATGCCACCAGGATTTCTACGACACTGCCTCAATTGTAAGAGCTTTTAAATCAATTCCTACTCTAGACAAGACTAGCCTCCTCCTTGGGCTTGGAGTGCTACAGAAATGTCCACGTACTGCAGAGACATGCAACTGGTGTCACTGGCTGTGGACTGCAAAGAGCAAAGGTTTTAGAATCAGGTGGTTCTGGATAAAACTCCTGCCTTAAACCTCACTGCTGGCAATAATTAGCAGACTTAAAATATTCCAAATTCTACTTTCTCAGCAATTTAAACTAGGATTAACTGTATCTTAACATGTTTGTGAAAATTAGACTATAAACATGTATGTACACATATGTATGCACACACATACATATATGTATATATATGTATATACACATACATACATGGACAATCACACAAATGTTTACTGCAATGCTTGGACCTCCAGTTATTGCTTTCAGAGGGATTTGGGGTTTTCTGCATTTAAGGCATAATATCTATTAAGAATGTAATATTGCTTGCCTATGTCACTTTACATCTTTGAAATTCTAGAAAAAAAAGTCTCCAGTTTGGCTTTCTTCACCGAGAAGCCTGTATTGAGCCGACATGGGACATGACGCTCATGATGGAGAGACATTTTTAAGGTGACCTCATTAGCTCACAGTAAGAGAGGTGATGCTGTTACCACTTATAGTTAAATATTCATTTGTCTTGAGGCAGATTACCTTGCTCCTGAGAGGTCACGAGAAAAGTGACAAGTGCTTTCTTCATTTAGAGGAAGCTAGCTTTACTAAAAGTCACATGATTCCTAGGAAATATTAAAACTCACCCTGGAATAAAATACAACATTCGTGTGCACACTGTACTTGAGTTCGCATTCCTGTCCTGATCACTTCAGCCTAGGTATGGAGGCATGGTGGTTTGTCTTATGCCACTCTGAGTATACACAAGGAAACCAATTTGTCTTCCTCTGGAGGAAGGATGCGAGCTTCTCCCTCTGTAAATGTTGTAATAGACCCTGGAGGGGGAGACTGAGGGTTTAGTTATAAACAAGGCTAAGGAAGCTCTCTGTCTTGAGTATGGCTCCTTTTGGTTTAGATACATAGCTCAAAAGCAAATGATAAAACTGAGGTGTGTTTGTAAAGATCCTGCCGTGTTCCCATACCCATGCTCTCACCTCACAAAGGGGATGCAGGGGATTGTGGGTAAAGAACAACCTACAGTAGAACTAGATTATGTAGTTGGTCTATTTCACCCAAACAGTTTCTATGAAGTTAGACAGGCAGACAGACAATGTGAGAAGAATCTACTATTAAAATATAATGATAATTTTAAAATAGGTTTTTAGAAAGAAAGATTGTATCCATAGTAAGCCTTGGGGGAATAAATGAAAAACTATCATTTTAAAAAGGGTGGACTCATCCCTTGGCCATGAGCAAAGAGACACCTTGTTGGTGTTGCTGTTATATCAGTCGGGGACAGTGCCGTTGGCAGCAATCCTTTGCTCATCCTAGCTCGATGTCTGGCTTGGTGGCCAAGGCTGTTTTATACTTAGGGTACATTAAATACCAAATTAAGTCAAATCCAACTCAGGCAGTGTAGTGTGGGAGAAAGAAGAAAGACAGAGACTTGCATTCCACCATGCCACCCTGTAGAGGCAGGGGCAAGATGTCCACAGACTTACTTCTTCACTCTGTGGAATAGACCTGCTCTCCAACACAAAGCATAGGAGAGCTGTGGACTGAGCATGTCACCCGGAACCCACCAGCCACAAGGCCAGCCTGCAGTAGGAGCAACCACAATGTGTGAGTCTGTGGTGGACAGGTGAGAAAGAGAAGGAGAGCAACTTAGATTATTATGAAGAGAGATGGAACTGCAGACTCAAGGGTAGAAAGAAATAGATGGTTGTAAGTGACAGACTCTGCCACTTAAGGCCATGATGAGGTCACAGGCTGTCACCCAGGACCATGTCTGCCATTGCTAGGCAGCAGCAGCAGGGGGCAGTGTTGCTGGGCATGTCCATGATTCAAATTGTTACTGAAGAACTTGGGGATGTTCCTGCTCAGGGTAGCTGCTGCAGGGGGGAAGGCCCATGGATGTCCAGTGATTTTGCAGAACTGGCCCTACCCTGTGAGGCGGCGAGCTGTGAAAGGTACTCTGATTCCTAGTCGAGACAGGTCGAATGCTCCGAAACCCTAAAAGGACAGCAGGAGCATTCCTAGCCTACCAGATCAGGGCCTCACTAGCTGCAGCCCCTGAAAAACCCCTGTAGAGAGGTTTGAGACAGACCAGTCACATAGAACAATGTCCCAAGCCCCTCCTCCACAGGTGAGGACACGACCAAAGGACCACGCCCCCGAATATGTAGATTAGGTCTTCCCAAGCTCTCAAACCAAACCAATAGGAAGTACCTGCTGTCACACACTGACCCATCCAAAAACTGTATTTAGGTGTCATATTCAGAATTAAAGATGTGTAGGAATTATTCAATCGTCTGAGAGCTTCTGTCATAAGAGCTGTCACACCGCTGCTTGGGGACGAGATCTGCTATCCCGAAATCATTGCTGCCAGAAGGTCCCCCACACCCCTCACCAGCTAGTTAGTCTCCTGCTGGCTCAGCCCAGCCTGAGCAACTGTAGCAGCTGAGGCAGCAGAAAGGAGCAGGACAGGCAACTGAGGCAGCAGCAGCCGCCCCCCCCCCCCCATCCTTGCCAGCGTTCTCTCCCTCTCGCCCAGATCCACGCACCTAGCCGGGCGAGACATCACTGTGGAAAGCCCCAGGTACCAGAACCCTACACCACCCTTCACTGGCTGCATCATTGTGGATAGCTAGTGTAGGCTTATACTTTTCAAAAATCTACTTTTATAAGGTTTCTTTAAATGCTTCAACCTCCCGTTTAGCCCACCGACCAAAACATAGTCAGCAAAACATCTTCCCACGTGTCTGCTTCAGCAAATCGTCTTGAGACAGTTTCCAGGAAAACATCACAGTTGGAGGCACAACTGTGTCTCCAGGGAAACCAGAAATTGCCACTTCAAGCTGGTCCCACTTTTTATCAGCAGGCCCTGTGGCTTGCCCGGGCAACACAGTGGAGCTTGCCCTGGTGGCCAGGTACGGGTGAGCCAGACCTGCATGTGGGATCGCTGACTTCAGCAGTCAGGAAAGCTGCTTACAGGGTCATGGCATGGGGGGAGCTAGCCCTGCCCTCCCCAGCTGTAGAACTTGGAAGAGTGGCCTCCACCTAGACAGAACAGCAGAGCTAATGCTGACAGGAGAGGCACAGTAGATCTGGCCTCACCACTAGTCTTCCGTGTGGTGGTGTGGGTACAGAGGTGATGCCCCCATTGCCCCTCAGGACTGGAGGCAGTTGAGAGAGCTGCTCCCAGGGTCATGAGGGCAGGAGAGCTGGCCCTGCCTCCTGCCCATGCTCAGCTACCACCTAGGCCCTGATTCAGGACTCTGAGCTGATCCAAAATCTATGTAGTCAATGTGATTATTGTGTCTATCCAGGCCTACCTCAGATGCTACCTTCTTTGACTAATGTATTTACACTTTCAGACTTTATTTTCACCCCATGATACATACATTGATTTTTTTTTTTACCCTGCCTTCTGAGTAGCAACTTTCTGGTTTTATTTATTTATTTTGCTTTTATTCAATAGTAAGTCCATTGAAGAGCAAGCATTATTTATTTCCACTGTTCTTTTACTGCTGTGTGTGTATGTGTGCGTATGTGTGTGAGAGAGAGTGTGAGTGTGTGTGAGTGTGTGAGTGTGTGTGAGTGTGTGTGAGAGAGTGTGTGTATATGTATGTATATGCGTGAGTGTGTGTGAGTGTGTGTTTGAGAGAGTGTGTGTGAGTGTGTGTGTGAGAGAGTGTGTGTGAGTGTGTGTATATGTGTATGTGTAAGTGTGTGTGTGTGAGAGAGTGTGTGTGTGAGTGTGTGTATATGTGTATGTGTAAGTGTGTGTGTGTGAGAGAGTGTGTGTGTGAGTGTGTGTATATGTGTATGTGTGAGTGTGTGTGTATGTGTGCGTGTGTGTGAGTGTGTGAGAGTGTGTGAGTGTGTATGTGTGAGTGTGTGTGAGTGTGTATATGTGTATGTGTGAGTGTGTGTGTGAGAGAGAGTGTGTGTGTGTATATGTGTATGTATATGTGTGACTATGTGTGAGTGTGTGAATGTGTGTGAGAGAGTGTGTGTGTGAGTGTGTGTATATGTGTATGTGTGAGTGTGTATGTGTGCGTGTGTGTGAGTGTGTGAGAGTGTGTGTATATGTGTATGTATATGTGTGACTATGTGTGAGTGTGTGAATGTGTGTGAGAGTATGTGTATATGTATGTATATGTGTATGTATATGTGTGAGTATATGTGTGTATGTGTGTGTGTGTGTGTGTGTGTGTGTGTGTGTGTGTGTGTTTTGCTGGGTGAAGTTCAGAACTTTGAGATAAGTGAGTCCTTTCTTACAGATACCACCAGCTACACCCTAGCCTGAGACCCACATCTACCCATACTAATTTTCTCAACGGTACAAAACAGAGTTAAAGGCTAACAGAATTCGTTGACTTTCTGGACTGCCATCCTCCACACTTTGTAGGTGAGATACAGAGACAGAGATTGGTTTACTCATAAGCAAGGTCATTACTAGAGAGAGACTCTGCAAGAATCACAGATACCTGAATCCCAGCCCATTATTTATTTATTTCTGTACAGCAGGAGGCTGTCTCTAAGGAAAGTGGTCCCCAGGCTGAGGGTGTCGAGGGTGTGAACAGCTAACAAATCAAATCGATGGTTTCTGGCATTTGCTCCCTGTGGCCGAATTGTTCACACATGATGAAGTAAAGACAATAATTAAATTGCACTCTACTCTCAAGTCTTACAGAGTAGCAAACTAAGCTATAAAACTGATGCCTGCCTCAGGAGTGGGTGGAGAAAGGGGCGATTTATTCACATAAATATCCCGAAGCTGTGCTTCATTGTGACCAGAGCGCTCACTGTAAATTTTCCAGTTTGATTTTCATTTTCAGTTGTTTTGTTATTCACAGATCATGAGCAAAGGAAGACAAGTTGTTACTGAGGCGTTTCTAGGAAATTCTTCTGGGTAATTAAGCAATCATTTTCCAGTTGTGAATCGCTTTCTTGGAAATGGATCAGATGAGCAACGAATAAAGGAACGAGCAGCTGGAGTCTAGGTGCCCCACACCGAACTCTCTAGATCACTGTTTTATTTCCGGGATCCACAGATCTGCAGATGTGTTGAAATGGTTTTCAGCGATGTCTTCCCACACTTTGAGATGGGAGATGCTACTTGATCCGACTCCAGGTGCTTTGACACTTCTTGTGCTTCCTGGGTACAGCTTTCAGCCCCACTGAAAGGGAGATTATTTTCCTGACACATGAAGATACAATGTTTCTAGGCTTTGAAGGGAGGATGCACCTGTAGGCACTATTAAAAGATAATCTCTAGAGAAACAGTAAACTGTGAAGGCTGAGGGAATGAAGTGGAAGATTTCTGTGATGCCTGTCTTTCCCTTGTTGATAACTACATCAAGGTGACTACCAGAAGCCAAGGTGAGGTAAATGTATAAAGTTACCAAGTGTGTCCACCTTCAAAGAGATGACTACCAGGGTTGAGCAGTTTAAGTTTCCACAAGACATTAGTCTAGAATTTCCTTAAGAGAGACAGCACTGACCAATGTCTACTTGCCTGTGACACCACACTGCCTCTCTTGAGTAACCATTTGTGGTCATTGACAATGTTTCCATTACTGACAATGTTCCCATACTGTGCTCTCTATCATACACACTTATATTTCAGAAGACGTTGTTGACTCAGCCTAAACTTTCCAGGTAGTCCTGGAAATTCATTGACACTCTTCTCGGAAGTTTTGAGGTGATTCTAGTCCAGGTTAGATTTTATAAATATGGCATGTCTTTATGGCATTTATAATCTTAGGTCCAATGACTGCAAGTCTCCTTATTGATTCAACCTTCCCATGAGTCTAGCAGGACTCTTGCTTGCAGAGGAGGAGGAAACAAGGTCAATAAGATTGCTCAGCAGGTAAAGACTCTTGTAACTAAACCTAAGGACATGAGTCTGATTCCTGGGACCCACGTGGTAGGAGGAGAGACCAACCCCAAGTTGTTCTCTGACTTCCACTTCAGACATTTGTAGTGGCATTCAAATATGTGTGCATGAGCGTGCACACACGCGCGCGCGCGCACACACACACACACACACACACACACACACGAGGATAGGGGTGGTAAGGAATAAGGATATTAAATTAAGGTTTTATTTGTTCTATTATATAGGGCTACTATGACATACTACCTGAGGATTTTTTTTCTTCATTCCTCTGGAGACTCTGAAGTCCATTGTCAAGGCTTTATCAGACTTGGTGAGCGGAAGTATTGGTTAAGTTCCCTTTCCTCTCTCCCTCTCTCCCTCTCTCCCTCTCTCCCTCTCTCCCTCTCTCCCTCTCTCCCTCTCTCCCTCTCTCCACCCCCTCCTCTCACTGCTGTATTGAGTCCTTATAACTAAGTGAATTCTGTTGGATTTCCTCTTCCCTGTATCCCATTGGGTATTAGGTTCCAACATATGATAGTACTCGGCATCAAGCCTTGGCCTAATTCTACTTCCTAAATACAGAAGAGATAGGTCATGTGCTCATGGACCCTGTCTTCTGCTTAGCAGGCATGCAGCTAGCTCTTTTCTCATGGCCCAGCTTTCCTCAGCCAAACTCCTGAGCTCGGTCTCACAGAGTGTGACTGACGTCTGCATGGCAATCTCATCCCTGGCTGGGAAAAGATCATCATTGTTTCATTTAGTTCCTTGTTTTGATTGCTGTGTACAGATCAACGTGGTGACCTTGAAAACCCCATGATCAAGCTTACAGAATCTTAAGATTCAAGGGCTCTTAATATCTGCTTGGAGAAGAGGTAGACATCAATCAGAAATACATGCTTCAAACAACTGGAAGTGTTTCTTTGTGAAAAGCTACTCAATATGTGGTGCTTTGTCCGTTGGTTTCTCTACATAACACCATGACACATATACTCTTGCAAAAAATTCCGATGCTTAAAAATGCAGTACTCACCTTTTCCATTTTTACTAAGCCCCAGCTGCTTCATAAAGTCTTGCCTTTTGTCTCTACACATAAACTGAATTCTGTTCGGAATACCCACCCCACATGACAGACTTGGGCTTCAGGGAGCCCACGTTCTCATGGAAGGGTGTCCTGTGCACTCATCCCTTCAAATTGCTTTTCCACTTGCCCATTTTGTGATGTGGCTGTGTCCCGTGGGTATAACAGGAGCAGACACCACTCTAGCATCTTCCCAGAGAGGGTGCTGCAGTTCTTATTACTCCTGCCTGATAGGCTAGGTCACTGCATGCTCACCTGAGATTTCATTCACCACCCCCAATTCTGCAGCTGTGGACTTGGGGTTGCTAGAGACTAGCCAAGGGTGACTGAAGGTGGCAATCCAGGGATGCAGCTTTAGGAGTCATCATTCACATGGTGACAGGACTCTTCAACGTCATGGTTGCCTTCTTGTCAATTCATTTTCCTGAATGTAACCTCCGACCCAGGTGTTTAGTGGGATGCACATAAACTTCCTGGCTCACTGAGCTGATCTTGGAGGCATTTCTGTGGTCTGTCTCTGTCCTATATGAAGGGAACAGACATTTCTTTATGTCTGTCTAGAAAAGCCATACAATAGCCTGACTCTTGCAGAATGTAGCTTTTTAATTTAAAAAATATAAAAAACAAAAACCCTTGATCCACGCAGAACTGGCTTGGTGCCAGCATCAGCAATCTTGTCCTGATTTCTGCTGCCAGCTGGCTGCCAAACCCCTCTACTTTCCAGGCCAGCCACCCCTGTGGTTAGCCTGCCTAAAGCCAGCTACCACTGGCTTAGCTCCCCTTATACTAGAGACTTGTAATATACCAGCCAGATTTATTTATTTTTTTATTGAATATTTTATTTATTTACATTTCAAATGTTATCCCCTTTCCTGGTTTCCCCTCTGGAAAAACCCCTAACCCATCCTCCCTCCTCATGCTTCTATGAGGGTGTTCTCCCACCCACCTACCCCCCCCACTTCTGCCCGCCCACCCCCCACCCCCCGCTATGATGTTCCCCTACACTGGGCATCGAGCCTTCCCAGGACCAAGGGCCTCTCTTCCCACTGATGTCCAATAAGGCCATCCTCTGCTACATATGGGGCTGGAGCCATGGGTCCCTCCATGTGTACTCTTAGGTTGGTGCTCTAGTCCCTGAGAGCTCTGGGGGTCTTGTTGGTTGATATTGATGTTTTTTCTATGGGGTTGCAAACCTCTTCAGCTCCTTCAGTCCTTTCATTAACTCCTTCATTGGGGTCCCTATGCTCAGTCCAATGGTTGGCTGTGAGCATCCACCTCTATTTGTCATGCTCTGGCAGAGCCTCTCAGGAGACAGCTATATCAGGCTCCTGTCTGTAAGCACTTCTTGGCAGCCACAGTAGTGTCTGGGTTTGGTATGGATCTATTATGGGATGGATCCTCAGGGTGGTGCAGTCTGGATGACCTTTCCTTCAGCCTCTGCTTCACACGTTGTCTCCATAGTTCCTAAATCTTCAACCCCAAAATGCCCACGCAAAGTACACAAAACTCGATTTAACTTGATATAAATACAAGCTGTACACCTACAGTGGACAACGTACCCTCTACTGCCCTGTTGCCCATCTATGAAATGATACTTATGGCCCCGAGGGCCACATGATGCTGGTTCATCTTTTTCTCCTTCTATCTCCTTCCATTCTCCATCTTCCTGTCTCTCCATCTCCTCTTTCCTCTCTCTAAAACTTTTATGTCTGCCTTTCCTTTCACTGCCCAATCGCATGCTCTCACCTTATCTCTCACCTTATCTGACCAATCAAAGTTTTACCTGACGTTCCCTGAGTACAAACCACTCTTTCTTTCTTTTTCTTTCTTTTTTTTTATTAACATGAATATTTCTTATTTACATTTCGAGTGTTATTCCCTTTCCCGGTATCCGGGCAAACATCCCCCTCCCCCCTCCCCCCTCCCCTTCTTTATGGGTATTCCCCTCCCCATCCTCCCCCTTTTGCCGCCCTCTCCACAACAATCTAGTTCACTGGGGGTTCAGTCTTAGCAGGACCCAGGGCTTCCCCTTCC
This sequence comes from Rattus norvegicus, assembly GCF_021556685.1. Classification (NCBI taxonomy): domain Eukaryota; kingdom Metazoa; phylum Chordata; class Mammalia; order Rodentia; family Muridae; genus Rattus; species Rattus norvegicus. Next base: position 41,002,721 of record NC_141552.1, read on the forward strand.
ACTGGTGCTCTTACTAGGATATTCATTGCTACCTATGGGGTCAGAGTCCACGGTCAGTCCATGTATAGTCTTTAGGTAGTGGCTTAGTCCCTGGAAGCTCTGGTTGCTTGGTATTGTTGTACATATGGGGTCTCGAGCCCCTTCAAGCTCTTCCAGTTCTTTCTCTGATTCCTTCAACGGGGGTCCTGTTCTCAGTTCAGTGGTTTGCTGCTGGTATTCGCCTCTGTATTTGCTGTATTCTGGCTGTGTCTCTCAGGAGCGATCTACATCCGGCTCCTGTCGGTCTGCACTTCTTTGCTTCATCCATCTTGTCTAATTGGGTGGCTGTATATGTATGGGCCACATGTGGGGCAGGCTCTGAATGGGTGTTCCTTCAGTCTCTGTTTTAATCTTTGCCTCTCTCTTCCCTGCCAAGGGTATTCTTGTTCCCCTTTTAAAGAAGGAGTTAAGCAAGACATCATCCGTCTTGAGTTTCATTTGTTCTAGGGATCTAGGGTAATTCAAGCATTTGGGCTAATAGCCACTTATCAATGAGTGCATACCATGTGTCTTTCTCTGTGATTGGGTTACCTCACTCAGGATGATATTTTCCAGATCCAACCATTTGCCTACGAATTTCATAAAGTCATTGTTTTTGATAGCTGAGTAATATTCCATTGTGTAGATGTACCACATTTTCTGTATCTATTCCTCTGTTGAAGGGCATCTAGGTTCTTTCCAGCTTCTGGCTATTATAAATAAGGCTGCGATGAACATAGTGGAGCACGTGTCTTTTTTATATGTTGAGGCATCTTTTGGGTATATGCCCAAGAGAGGTATAGCTGGATCCTCAGGCAGTTCAATGTCCAATTTTCTGAGGAGCCTCCAGACTGATTTCCAGAATGGTTGTACCAGTCTGCAGTCCCACCAACAATGGAGGAATGTTCCTCTTTCTCCATATACTTGCCAGCATTTGTTGTCACCTGAGTTTTTGATCTTAGCCATTCTCACTGGTGTGAGGTGAAATCTCAGGGTTGTTTTGATTTGCATTTCCCTTATGACTAAAGATGTTGAACATTTCTTTAGGTGTTTCTCAGCCATTCGGCATTCCTCAGCTGTGAATTCTTTGTTTAGTTCTGAACCCCATTTTTAATAGGGTTATTTGTCTCCCTGCGGTCTAGCTTCTTGAGTTCTTTGTATATTTTAGATATAAGGCCTCTATCTGTTGTAGGATTGGTAAAGATCTTTTCCCAATCTGTTGGTTGCCGTTTTGTCCTAGCCACAGTGTCCTTTGTCTTACAGAAGCTTTGCAGTTTTATGATATCCCATTTGTCGATTCTTGATCTTAGAGCATAAGCCCTTGGTGTTTTGTTCAGGAAATTTTTTTCCAGTGCCCATGTGTTCGAGATGCTGCCCTGGTTTTTCTTCTATTAGTTTGCGTAGTACAATCCACTCTTGACAGAGCAGAAAGTATAAACAACGACCCACAACAGACTAGCATTTTTATACTATTCCAGGATTGTTTGTCAGTGTTTCCTCTTGGCCATACCATTGGTTAATATTTTGAAATATTTCTCATGGCAGAAGAAACATGTTATGCACTATATTTTAAAATTAGACTTTAGTATTTATAGTTAAAGAAAAATACTCAAGAAAAAGCAGATACTTTTTGAAATGATAAAAAGAAAGCACTCAAAGTTATTGAACAAATTATGATAAGTTCAAGGAAGTCATAATCAGTATTTAGTCAGAACTTAATTATAATAAGATTGATGGATAAATTTCTGCTTTCACTGACAAGCATTAAAAATTAAAGTGAACAAATTATACTTTTCCTTAATAAGCCTTCAAATAAACGAAGCTTCTTATGCAAACATCCATGTTTCCAATGTAATGAGCAGTGATTAATCCCCCACACTCCCATGCACATTCTCAATGTACAGAGGCTCCTGGGATTTTGTTGACAACATTAACCCTTCACATACTGAATTTGAATTGACCCTGTGTCTGCACAGAAGCACAAAATCATGTTTATGCTTCAGGGCTTCTAAGTCTAGGTCATGAAAAAAATGTTATATTGTTACCTCTTGAGTCACATTTGCTTGGGGAATCCATGTACCACTGGAGAAGTCCAACATGCTTGGAGAATCCGGTAATCATTGAGAAGTCTAACCTAATGAGATCTGTATGATGTGCAGTGATGTAATATGTCATGAAAGTCCTGAGTCTTCCTGTGCAAAGGGAACCTACATAGTCAGGTAGAAGGAACACATGGAAAGAGAGTTATCTAACCAATCCTTTCTCGGAAGGATACAGCCTCAAATGAGCGATCACCTTAAGCATCATTGTGTTCCCACTTGCCAACTAACTCTGGCATTCGAAGGAGAGATATTAGTGGTCACACGATCACGTTGTGTCAACTACTGACAAGCTCATCATGGTCATATTTTTGAAAATGCCTCCAGCACCATGCCTTAGCAATGAAAGACCAGGCTTTCTAGTGTAGCCTGTAACCCCTCGCCAGTCACCATAGCTGGTGGGGACCTTCCTCTTTTTACATAATTCCTCTGAATACATATGTTGGTTTGTAAGCAACTACTGGACAGTTTTCTGGGCAAGCCTGGATTTGTTCCCCCTTTGCTTTAATTTCTTTGCCTCTTATACCTGCGATGGTCAGTTCTCATACACTGTGCTTTTTTGCAAATACTATCCTACCTGAGGCACCAGGGCTCAAAATCAACCTAGACTGTCCGTTAAAGGACTAGCAGATGGATTTACCTGAGCCACTCGAGGATTATGCTAGAACCAGTCAACATCCATTGATTGCAAATAATCATGACTAATGGAATACATTTGTTTTACTTTGGGCTTTGGTTTCTTGAAACAGGATATCCCTTAATTATTCCAGGCTTTGCTCAAACTCATCCTCCTACCTCATCCTGTTGAATGCTGGCATTACAGGTATGTGCGAAGAAGCTGGGCTTAATTATCTGTTTCAACCCCTCTAGAGGTTGTTTCTAGGTTATTTGAAGAAGGAGATATCAGATAGATATAGTAATAGAGTAATAGAGATAAAAATATTTACAGAATATTAAAGCAATATTATTGCCTATTTTCTTTTCCTTAAGTTTTTGTGTTTATAATGGCATGTGTTTGCGTTCATCTGTGTGTGTGTGTGTGTGTGTGTGTATGTCTTCCAGATTTGAAGTTAACCTCGAGCACCATTCCTCCCTTACCACCCACCACGAATTATTGAAACAAGAACTACCACAGACACTTAAGCTGGCCAGTGAGTCCAGGGATCTCCCTGTCCCTTTCTGGAATTACAAGTATAAGCCTCATACCCCACCTTTTTCTGTGGGTTTCTGTGGGTTCTGTGGGCCTGACACCTAAGTCCCCCCGCTTGTGTGCTAAGCATTTAACCCAGTGAACTGTGTCGCTAGCCCCTTCCTCCCTTTCAATAAGTGGATACATTTATTTCCTTTCTCTACTTGAGCTCTGAATAAATGGAAGAGAAAAAGAGTAGCAGAGGCCAGTATGTCATTGTCCTTGTTAATGAAGGCCAAGTTGGAGGTTGTCTGGAAGCCAAATGAGTCTCATTATATTGAAAAATTAAGCAGGATTTTCTACCTTAGCAACTGGAACAGGACAAGAGCCTGGCAAGGACATCCAGGAAAAGTTCTGTGGCAGAATAATAATGTGCAAACATTTTTTAATATTCTTACCGCTATTGTTTGTTTATATCTGTATAATGAAACCTTACAGTTTCATATATTTATGCCTGAAATGGGCTTCAATACCCGCATTGCCTTCTCCTGTCCCCTGAGTCCCTACTGTTGCTCTTTTTCTCTTTCTCCCCCATACTTTCACTTCTTAAGAACTATCTGGGTCACACGTAAGCAGAAAACCTGCCTCCTCCTGTGATCTGAATGTGGTTGTGCACATAACCACATGCACACATGACCGTACCCCTACACAGACATATAGAAAGTTGCATGCTGTTTACCATCAGTTTTAATGTAAGTTGTACATGTTAATAGTCTTTGTGGAGGGAGCACTAAAGCACTGGCAAGGGGCACCACAAGTTATCCATAGCTTATGAAGATACCTGGACAATGTCTGTATATCTGAGATGAATGTGAACCTCTCTCTTTTAGTTACTTCATATGGACATTTTGACTTTAATTTTCATCAGCAGCACAGAAATGATTGTTATTTTAACAAGAAAAGCTCTTTCAGGCAGTAGGTTTTCTTAAACACCATAGGTGTATTCAACGCCCCACAGCAGTATTTTACTCAACAATTCACTTATATTTCCTCATATAAATGACTGCTCTGATGGTTCCCCTCACTCCCACACCACCGACAGGAAATGTAACTTTACCAGCATGGTTTACAGGTAGGAAAGAAAGTGGAGAACCCAGTCCTCATAGCTCGATCAACTCTTTTACTGCTCCTGGGTTGAACATAAAACCTAGTCACTCTTAGGGAAATGGTCTGTCAGTAATATTAAAAGACACACAAAGCTACGATGCCAGGGTGGCTCTAGAATCCAGGAGCAGAGATCAGGACAAAGTTCTAGATCTCTGTCCCACCATGGCATATGGTGAAGCTGGGGACAATGATGCCCTGAACGGCTGTGACATAAGAGTCAGTATACCCTCTTGTCAGATGAATGTCCTCTGTGAGCTACATAATTATAAAAGGACTCTGAAGTACTATTTATACAGTTATACAGCATAGTCTTACAACTCATAATACTCCCTTAGCTTATGCTTGCCTGCGTTTGAGCATTCTGAAAACCTGGAGTTAAAGGGGAGGTTGCAGCCATCTCACAAGAGAAATGCAACGCAGAGTCATCGTATTCAGAAGTATTTTTTCATCCTAATGCTTTTCAGAGATGCTCAGTGGCCTATTAGGTCAATTGAATCAAAATGTCTCTGGGCAGGATCAGAACTGTGCACACAGGCTGGTGCCAGCTGCTGGGAGAGCCTCACAGAGATGGGAGAGAGTACACTGCTCTGGTGCTTGGCGTACTAAAAACAATCTAAAGACTTCACATCCTCATTCTGTGTTAAATCTCCTCCCAACTGGCAAGGTAACAGGAGATGCTGATTGGGCAGGAAATGCTGTTTCTTCCTCTGAGGAAGCATTAAACACATCACAGTCTTACAAAGAGAATCCGTAATCACTTTGCCAGGCCTTGATTTTAAACAACCTTGCAGAAAAAGTAGTTCACCCAAGGCTGGTCTAACTCTATCAGTTGTTACAAGGAATGTCATTTTATTTGAGGTTTTACATGATCAACTTCTTGATGAACTGCATAACCACGGAATGACCTCATTGCTCGCATCTGATTGGGTTGTTGTCCCCTCGTCTTCTATAATTGGTCCAAAGATTTGTAACTCAGTTACGTGGAAACAGATTTTTTTATCAGGTGGACTTTTGATATCAGTGAAAAGTTGGGAATTTGCTATTTGGTAATTGTTATGTGCATAGGATGTCAACCCCAAATTGAGAGATGTGTACTCCCAAATAGGTCATAGAAATACCCAGTGACCAAAGTTAAATAAGTCAATCAATACATTTAAATGAGGTCTTTGTATTTTTTAAAGTTATCTTGTGACTGAAACAGAGCTACACCTGGGAAGGATGTGGAAGCAGAACATAAACCGCAGGACCCCATGGCTCTGCTCATTGGAATATTTTCTATCTTACAAAAGTACCACGAGAAGGAAATATAGAAAAGTCAGAAGCCTGGCACTGGTGGCACATGCCTTTAATTCCAGGAGTGGGGAAGTAGAAGCAGGCAGATCTCTGTGAGTTTAAGGCCAGCCTAGTCTACAGAGTAAGCTCCAGGAGAGAGAGAGAGAAAGAGAGAGAGAGACAGAGACAGAGACAGAGACACACAGAGAGAAACCTAACCAACAAAGAAGCCAAAAATCAAAAACAAAAAAACAGAAATATATCACTAACAATGCCACAATCTAGAAAAAATGGTGTTTTACACTAGTGTGATACATACATGGATGTGTATGCATATGGTTTATATAAGTATGTAAGTGTACATATGCTGCACCTCAATGTATGCATACACATTTGCACATGTATGTACACATGGTATATTTTAGCATACATTTATATACCATATAAGTCTATATACTCATTTATTTACATATATATATATATATATATATATATATATATATATATGTAGGACTCCAAATGACCTTACTAATATATTATCCCCTTCGGTTCAGATAGAGAAGTTCGCCACATCTGAGTAAAGAGAATTTCAGTAACCTTATCCCAGGAAGATAGCATATCCTCTAGGCCCTCAGAAATTATTTGTTTAATTCATTTTCCTCCTTTATTAAAACTAGATACTTTTCTTATACAATATATCCTGCATACAGTTCCCCCTCCCTCTACTCTTCCCTGCTCCTTCCCACCTCCCCTCCTATACAGATCCACTCCCTTTCTGTCATCATTACAAAAGATCAGGCTTCCAAGAGATAACAACAAAATACAACAAAATAAAATACAATAAGCTAAAACAAAGATCGTCACATTGAAGCATTGGACGAGGCTAATGAACAGAATATAAATGTTCCAAGAAGGCAGGAGAAACAGAGACCAACTCATTCACACACTCGAGCATCTCATGAAGTTAATACACTAAAAGCTATAGTATACACACAATGGACCTGGTGCAGACCCATGTAGGTCCTGTACTTGCTGCTTCTGTCTCTGAGTTCAGATGAGTTCAGATGAGCTTTGCTCATTTGACTCAGAGGGCCTTGAACTCCAGGTATCTTCCTTCATTTCACTCTTGCACTCTGCTTCCTCTTCTGAAGAGCTCCCTGAGCTGAGTGGAGAGAGTTGATGGAGAGAATCCATTTAAACTGTGTGTTCTATTCTCCCTCTCCCTCTCCCTCTCCCTCTCCCTCTCCCTCTCCCTCTCCCTCTCCCTCTCCCTCTCCCTCTCCCTCTCCCTCTCCCTCTCCCTCTCCCTCCCTCTTCCCCTCCCTCCCTCTCTCCCTCTCTCCCTCCCTGCCCCCTCTATCTCTCTCTCTTTGTGTGTATGTGTGTGTGTCTGTGTCTGTGTGTCTGTGTCTGTGTGTGTGTGTGTGTGTGTGTGTGTGTGTGTGTGTGTGTGTGTGTGTGTTTGTGTCTGTGTCTGTGTCTGTGTAATGTCTGGCTGTAGATCTCCATATTTGTTCCCATCTGCTACAGGAGGAAGCTTCTCTATGCTTCTGAATAAGGCATTGGTCCATGAGTAGAGCAGAATATCATGAAGAGTCATCTCCTTGTTAACTCTTTTAGACCAGTAATGCTTGCTTTTACCCCAGATATCTCTGCTATTTAGTCTCTGACTCTTGGTTACCCAAACAGTATCGTGTATGAGATTCATCTAGCGGAGTGAGCCTTCTGTCAAATCAGATATTGGTTGGTCACTAACAGAAGTTTTGTGCCACCATTATCCTAGCACACTTTGCAGGCAAGGTAGATTAGAAATAAAATGTTTTGTGACTGGTTTGATGTTTATGTTTCTCTTTAGTAGTCTACAGAGTACCTTCCCATACTAAAGACACTAAAATGTAGGATGAAGTTTTCTCTAGGTATCAGCCTGACTTTTCTGTGTTCAGTGTTGTGTTGGTATTGTTTTCAGGAATGGGTTCCTGCTGTCAGTTTGCAGAGAGCAATCTATTGTCTTGCAATAGGCTGGGTTGTTGGGGGGAATTTTTGTAAGACCACTTTGGCCAACAAGTCAATTGGATGTAATCTAGTCCTAGTACTGGAGATATATATATATATATATATATATATATATATATATATATATGTGTGTGTGTGTGTGTATGTATGTATATGTATATGTATATGTGTGTGTGTGTGTGTGTGTGTGTGTGTGTGTATGTGTGTGATAAGAGATGATCAGTTGGGTTTCCATTCTCCCTCAATATGTGGAGACTTCATTAGGATCACTTTCATAAATTTTAGGAAGTTTCCACCACACTACATTTCCATATACCCGTCAAGTGCCTCTCAATTCTACCTGTCTTTCCCCATATTTCCTCCCTCAATCCCATTTCTCCTCTTAATCCTTCATTTCTGTTTTCTTGCCTCAAGTCTACCTATAAAATAGGTTCTATTTTTGCCTTTAGGCAGATTCATATGTCCCCTTGATCATTTTCTTTATACCTGACCCATCTGGGTCTATGGATTGTAGCTTGATTATCATGTATTTAATAGCTAATATCCACATATGTGAAAATATACTATGTTTTTCTTTCTGGGTCTAGGTTACCCCATTTAGGATGATTTGTTTTCCCACCATTTGCCTCCAAATTTCACAGCAGTATTTTAGTAGCCAAGTCTTACTCCATTGAGGAAATGGACCATAATTTCTTTATCCATTCTTCAGTTGAGGGATATCTAGGTTGTTTCTAATTCCTGGTTTTTATGAATAGAACAGAAATGAACATGCTTGAACAAGTGTACTTATGGCAGGATAAAGTCTCCTTTGGGTGTATGACCTAGGGTGGTGTAGCTGGCGTTCTCTTACAGGAAATTCCACTAGGCTCCTCCCAGGGATCTAGCAATGTCTTATGTCATCACCTGCCACTGCTGGGTGCTTCAGGTATGAAGAAGTTAGTTCTTCTGGGAAAACAGTACATGATTTTAATCACTGAGTAACTTTAACCACTAAGCCATCTTTCAACCCCTGGCCCAAATTATTCCAACAGGACGCTGAAACTCAAAAACATCTCTACCCCTCTTCCCACCAAAGCTGGGACTAAGGGAAACCTTACTATCCTCAGCAGTAATCTATACTCTCCACACCACAGCCCAATCTCAGCAGGTACTGGGGTCAAATGATGCCATACTGCTTTCTGAGGAGGAAAGGCACATAGGAAATACTACAAGTCTTCATTTCAGTTTAGCTGCTTTGCAAGCCAAACTAGATACCTTCCTGGAATGCACAATCTGCTATGATAATTGTTAGGGAAGTTCTAGCCAAGCTACATTTTTATCTCCATGTATAACCACATACATCGCTGTGTTGGCTATTTTGCTAGTTACTCTATCACAATACTTGGGAAAATACTTTAAGGAGGGAAGGATTTGCTTATGGTTTGAGGGGGTGTGGTCCAATATGTTTGGAAGGCATGGGAAGAAAGAGTAATGGCTGCTGATGATATTGTCTTTATGAGCAGAAAACATAGAGAAATGAATCCAAGTGCTCAGCGTCTTTTCTTTTCTCTTTTTATTTATTTGAGAACCTCAGCTCATGGGTTAGTACCACCCTCATTCAGGTACATCTTGTTCCCAATTAAGCCTCTCTGAAAAACTCCCTCACATACTTGCCCAGAGTTATGAGTCTTAGATTTTTAAATGAAGGCAATTTGATGATGAAGATTGAGTCCTTCTTCTTGACTTGACACCTAATGCATCACTTTCATTTATTTGAATTTTTAAGATTTTTCTATTTAAAATTTTTTATACCATATATTTTAATCTTTTGCTCCCCCTCCCCAACTCCTCACAGGTCCTTCCTACCTCCTCAGCCACCCAACTTTATGCCCATAACTAACATATCACTTTTTAACTTTACGATGGCCCTCAGAATGGACATGTCAGTTCATCGTGGTGGAAGGATTGACAGTGATAGTGTCAGACAGATGAATGTTGGGGCTTGGCCTGCTTTCTATTCTTTTCCTTTGCTTAATCTGGGACCCCATGAGATGCTGAAACTCAGATTTCTGATGATTCCTCAATACTCAATAAAGCCTGTCTAAAAATACCCTCACAAAGCTATCCAGCTATGTATCACATAGGTGATTCTAAAGGCAACGAGACTGACCATGAAAATCAACCATCACTTGTGGGGGAGGACAGGAGTCCAGATGCCCTTCATGCATCTCTTTCACTGCACCATCTTTTCTGAGGAAGGGCCGAATGGAAGCAACGTTTTTATCTTTGTGTTGGCAGCAGCCTCCTCACCAGGAGCTCAGAATATTTTCTTTCTTCCCCCATCCTATTCTAAACCTCTTGACTCCCATTTCCCTGCGAGCATTTCAGTCCCAGAGACTGTTTCTGTAAAATAGTACTGACTAAGATATTCTTTGAGCAGGCACTTATACAGCGGCATGAAATTCTTGAAATGGAACAACTATTGTCTAAAAATACCCTGCTATCCATAAGAGCATTCACCTTGGAAACAGCAGGAAATGGCCTTATGGAGACAGCTGGGCTAAGGCTGATCTAAAGGCATGGCAGCAGGGATTGGTAGAGAAGGCAGGGGCTGAGCCAGACAGTTTTCAGTGAGAGTCCATGTTGTGCTCCTGCGTGCCTCTCCAAGGTGCATGACTACTATCTTTTCCATCCCATAAGTTTCTTAAGCACTGTGATAGCCACATGCCCAGCTATGCTAACCACTGTTTTAGAGAGCACACTGACATTCTGCTACACTTTTCTAGCAACGGTTTGAGTCTGTGTTCTAAAGGTGGGAAGATGGATACCTACCGCAACATTCAGCAAGAGAACTGAGAAGCTCCCTACTGTCTGTGGCTCGGGTGTAACGGGGCTGTCTGCACTGCGAGTCAGAACCCTACTTTTGTAGCAAGTGACACCGGGCCAGACTGTTCCCGCATGGTAATAAACTGCCACAGCCTGCAGCCTGAGGCCTCACACCTGCCAGCGAAGCTGCCTTTGCTGAGGCCCTTGGCTCACACAACTCAAGGTCAAACTGTTGCAGTATGTACTCTGAGGCCGTATGTGCTGGCTTTGGTCCTCCACTGAAAGTCACCTGGGGTCAGAAGAATAAGTTGCCGTCCTATGAAAAAGTAAAAGTTACCCAATGTCTAGGTCTGAAGCACCATTTATGGGGATAGTTGTATAAAGCCAATTATGCCCAAGTAAAAATCTATTGAGCATAGCAAAATCTCTATGAAACACCAGTACCTAAGTGCCCCCTAGACACCAGGGTGTAAAGCTGCCTCCGACATTTGATCATTTCTTTTGCAGTTTATCTTTAAACTTTGGTCCATCTCCTTTTCAAATGTTGCTGGGCATTGACCAATTTAAAGACATGTGTGCACATACAAACACCTACATGCTTCTGTTTGTATTTTCCTTCTAAATTCATTTCATTGTATAAAATTAATTCTAAATTAATGAGTATGAAGTTAATAAGCTATAATTAATAAATAGTTTAGTGGACGATGGATGCACTATTTATTGTAAGTTAATGCTTACAGGTTCTAAATCAGGATACAGCAACTAAATTGTATTTCATTTAAATGGAAATGTCAACCCTTCACAGAAACCAAAGTTTCCTGGATCTAAATGCCCTTCCCACCACTAAGGTCTTTGCTTCTTTCTGTTTAGATCTCCTTATTCCACGGGCCACACCTCACTGCTTATTAAGCATGACCCAGACACAGTACAAATAATGGAATTGGCAAGCATTCTTTTGAGCATCATTATTCTGTCACCTAGATGAAGCATGAGAAAAACAAGATAGTTGCAGGATAAATGTTAGAATAATATTTTAATATTGAAATGAGACAGAAAAGTGCAATGTTTGCTTTGAGTATAATTTAACTTCTCTTAGGTATTTTTTAATTATAACCTAGGATTTGAATTATTTTCTACTTGTATTTACTAATGAGAATTTACTACTGTTATTGATTTAATGGGAAGAGGCTTAGTGTCTTTCCTACAGGGAGGTAATTTGGGTATAGGTTCTGTCTACTGTGTAGATAGGCAGGCTAAGATTAATCTCTAATATTAGGTATCATTACTATAATTCTATTTTCTAAAAGAAGAGCTAGAATTGAATACAAGGTTTATTCCACCCTACAATACCTTTCACTCACACAATCTATGTACTTCATGACTACATGATCATGTGGTGATTCCTCCAGCTTCTGAGCAAACCCTAGCTTGCTTCCATGAAGAATTGACTCTACTCATCTACACTTCCCCCAGTAGCTGCAAAGGTCTCCTTCTCTACACTTTCTAATGAGCACAAACTGGATGTTCGAAATGATGAGCAAAATTGGTAAATCGAATCAGTTTAAAATGGAAAGCATTACAACTAACACAACAATAGATTACTACATTAATAATCATTAAAGATTATTAGGAACAACTTCATATCAAATGTCCAATATTCTACAAGAAAAAGAAACATTCCTGGATATGTGTTTACCTGCCTAAGGTTGAGTTAGAGGAAAGAGAAAACCTAAACACAACAATGATTCACAATAGTTTTATCAGTAATACTATGTTACTGATCCAAGTCAGTAAAACTGTTATTGATCCAGTTTGTTTGCTGACTGAATTTTATCAAACACTTATTGGTAAAAACAATATTGCCAGCTATGCCTAAAATGTGAGGAAGTAATTCTTCCCAAATGCTGATGCCAAAGCCCAGTGAAAATACCATCAAAAAGAAGTTCCTGGACAACAACCTCATTGAACATAGATGCAAATACTTCAAAAACAAAACAAAGGAAAAACAAAAGTAAGGATGGTGAACCAGGACAACGCAATGAAGATCAAAAACCAGGGATATGTGAAGGGCAACTTATAAATACTTTATAAAGGCTCTAACACAATTCAAGTTAGGTATAAAAGGCATGCTAAAGAAACAGATGACACCTAAAATCTTTAGATTTAGATATTAATTTAATTACAGCATTTCTTCCTGTGGTTTCCTTTTTTATTTTGTGCTGCCTTCAAAACCTCCATACTTCTCTCTATTCAATTTTTGGCTTCTCTTTTTCACTAATTGCTACTACAGGCATATATGTATTTGTATCTAATATTTGTCCCTAAATATAACCTTTTGAGACAACATAGAATGTGACTCGTTTATATGCTTTCTAACAGGATCTGGATAATACTGATGTCCAGTGTCAGCACTTACCCGACATAGTATCCACTGTCCTCACTGCAGAACTGAGATGAGAAAGATCAGCCCTCCTAGAAAGGAGGGCATTCACAATGTTTGGTTCTTAATGATGTCTGGTATATAGATACTCTAAAGATTCCACCAAAACCTATTTGACCGAATAAATCAATTCAGCATGCTTTCAAAAAACAAAATCAACACGAAAGATCAGTAATGTTATATGTAAAATGTAATCATCTGAAAATCAGAGAATTCCATTTATGCTAGCTATAAAATAAACAAAACAAAATAGGCAGAAATAAATTTAATCAAGTAGCTAAAAGCTATTTCAATGCAAGCTATAAAAAAACATTGATGAAAGAAATTGTGGGAAACAGAAAAGATGTGGACAGACACCCCATGTTTACAGAAGAACAATCAATGTTATTAATGTGTTCACACTACCCAAGGCAATTTGTGGGTTCAGTGTCATCCCTACAGAAATACTAATGTCAGTCATCCTATTTCTAGAAGAAAAAAAAACATAAAAGTTATATGGAGTTCCATAAAATCCAAAATAGGTAAAGTCATTGTCAGAGCCTCCTGGGTCCCCTGCAATGTTTCACCCCCCTTGTCAGACCCTTCTGGGTCTCTTGCAGGGTTTGACCCCTGCTGAGCCCGGCTGACGCATGTGGAAGCGACACACCTGGGCCATACCTGGGCGGTGGTCAATTCGCTCCTGCCTTTTGACTACTCGGCCTTTGTCCTTGAGATTTAGGCTGGTCTTCCTGGATTTCTACATTCTTTTTGTTACCGAAGTCATGAGCCAGGGTTTCCCACTGTGCTTCCCAGATATTTTCTACCCGGTGAATTTGGGGTATATAAATGGTGAATAAAGCTACAGGTGTCTCTTCCTCTTCTGGCTTGACACGAATAACCTGTGTGTGTGTGTGTGTGTGTGTGTGTGTGTGTGTGTGTGTGTGTGTGTGTGTGTGTTTCCTTAATCCCGAAGGCTTTCGCCCGATTCTCGGTACCGACAAGTCATTCTGGGGCACCGACAAGTCATCTTGACAAAAACATCAGAAGTTTATTACCTGCCTTAGTTGTTTCTTTCTTGTATGATAAAACACCATGGCCCAAAGCAACTCAGGGAGAAAGGCTCATTTTCCTTTACAGAGTACCTCCCTTCATCAATTGAAGCCGGGGGAGTAACTCGAAATGGGAACCTGGAGATTGGAGCTGAAACAGAGACCACAGAAGAATCCTGCTGACTGACTTGCTCTCCATTGCTTTCTGAGCCTGCTGCCCAGGGATAGTACTCCCTACAGGTGGCTGGGCCAATTTGAGGCAGACGATCACTCACTTGTGGTTTTCTCCTTGAAGATGAGTCTAGTTAGTGTCACCTGATGAAGTTAAAGCAGCTTTCTCTTCTGATAATATTCTATAAAGCTGTAGTAGCTAGACAAAGCATCATGGTACTGGCATAAAGAAATACCACACAAACCAATAAAAGTAGAGACAGAGAGTAGAGGTAACCCTCTCACCTAGAGTCAGATTATTTCTGACAAAAGTATAAAAAACATATTGGAGAAAGAACCACTGTTTCAAAACGGCACTGAAAAGGCTGGATATTCCTATGTAAAAGGATGAGACTCCTCCCTCTTCCCAGTTATAAAAACCAACGCATACTACATTAGAGGTCAATGTGCAAGACATGACTTTAAGAAACTGCTTGAAGGAAAATGGGGAAGTATTTCAGGGCATCATAGTAGACAAGGAGTTTTGGACAAACTTTTTGTTTTTTATACTGAACTTAAAGCATAAATATTTATTGTATTTAAAGTATGTATATATAGCCTCAGGCTACACCTTTTAAATGTATTTTTAATTGGATATTTTTTATTTACATTTCAAATGTTATTCCCTTTCCTGTTTCCCATCCATAATCCCCCTATCCCACCCCCTCCCTTTTTCTATAAGGGTGTTGCCCCTCCCCAGCCATCCCCCCTTCCCCCCTCCCTACCCTGACATTCCCCTACACTGGGGGTGGGGTGGGGTGGTTCAGCTTTGGCAGGACCAAGGGCTTCTCCTCCTATTGGTGCCAAACAAGGCCATCCTCTGCTACGTATGCAGCTGGAGCCACGGGTCTGTTGGACAAGCTTTCAAAAGCACAAGAAGAAAAATTAAAAACAGACAAATGTGATTGCACTAAGCTAGAAAGATTTACACAGCAAATGAAACCATTGAGAGTTAAGGGTAAGAGAAATATTTGGAAACTCTTTCTGACAAGGCCTGATAGGCAAACTATATAATGAATTTACAGTTCTCAAAAGAAAAAGCAAGATAAATAACCCAATCTTAAATGGTCAGTAGTTTGAATTAGAAAGTTTTCAAGTGAAAACATTGAAAGAAAGCTCCGTGTAGCGAAGCATGCTGACAACCTCAGTGCTTGAAAGACTGAGATGTGAACAAGAAGTTCCTGGGTTCAATAACAGCCTGGGTAATCCAGCAAGATTCCAGGCTCAAATAGGTAGCAATGATCTATTATTGTATTTATCATATAATAAATAAAGAATAAGCATAGCTCTTCTCTAATACAATTGTGATCAAATGGATGAAAAGTGGAATGAAATTGTGATACTATTAAGTATTTAAAATCTTAACACATTGACATGCATCAGATATGATATACACACGTGCATATACACTATATATACATATATATGTGTGTACACATACATATGCACTATATGTAATATATATAATATATATACATATATATATACATATACATATATACATATATAAATATATATATACATGTATAAATATATATATATATATACAGAGATTTTTGAAATAGGAGTTAATTATGCAGACAAGGTTAGTCTCAAATTAGTGATCTTCTTGCTTTTGACTCCAGAGTGCTAGGACCCACTCCATGCAATCTAAGAATATTTTAATACACATAACATGAAAAAAAACTCTAGTCCAACTCATTCTGATAAGCAACCAGTGGATACAAGTTGCATAAGAAAACAAAACTGGACATTCTTTGCTTTATTTTTTCTAATATCTATGTCTTTTATATGTGATGTTAGAAATGTTTTTGCATTTTCAAGTGTTGCAAAAGCTCTTCAGATGTGATCAATGCAAGAATATTCTGCTACCGTTCAGCTCTTCCTCTCAAAGACAAGGCCCTTCCACTCACCTGCTCAGTTTCCAGCATGGGCCCACTAAGGAAGGAATGGAAAATAACGTCTCTTCTCCACAGGAATCAAATCACAGTCCACAGCCTTCTTTTCCCATCAATTAGTGGCATATTGTTTTGAAATTTCCTCCGACATTCTTTTAATTTGATGTATTTCCTCTATCTCTGGTGTCAGAAATCTACTCCTGGTCTTGGTATTTGTTTATTTAAACTATACTGACCAATACGTGCCATTTTTCATTCTCTTTAAGATAACTGGTATAGATATTAATCATTGTACACAAGTTTAAAAAGAAGTCAGTAGGGGCTGGGGATTTAGCTCAGCGGTAGAGAGCTTGCCTAGCAAGCGCAAGGCCCTGGGTTCGGTCCCCAGCTCCGAAAAAAAAAAGAAAAAGAAAAAAAAAAGAAGTCAGTAAAACATGGATGGTGTACAAATGTAGAAACATGACCCAATAAGTCCCTTTTTGTTGTTTGTACACATAAAATTTGAGGGATAATCACATCATGTCCTATCTCTCTGTACATATGTAACCATGAAAGCAAAAAAGAAAATGCCACCAATTTGAAAGAAAAGGTTGTCATTGAACCCAAGAGGAAGAGGGAAGATGGCATGGGTTGAGTAGAGGAAAGGGAAGAGGGCAAATTGATGTAATTATACTTTGATTAAAATATATGAAATAAAACATGTATTAAATATGTAAATCAAATAAAATTGCATTACCACTCTTGAAGAAGAAAATGCTTTCCAATGTTCCACGTGGCCTCATGAGCTTGTGACCCATTTAGAAGAAAATGACTTTTTTGGACTGATTAAGCTTCTTCCTACTGATCAAATAGAATTTTGTAATGGCAACTGTTAAACCTATCACATTCTTGATATCAAGTAGTAACTAGGAACCGAGAGTGACCACGAAATCGAGGACTCAGCATTTAAATAATGATTGAATGAGCTACGTGTTCATCCCTCTGTAATTGCAGCTGAATCTTCCTTGCAGCCACCTGCGTATGGGACTCATTTCCAGTGAATCCTCCCAATTACTTTGGCCTTTAAAATAGACTTTGAAACAGCCAGTGCATGACACATTTTCAAAATTACAGTTATTTGCCTATTTCCCTCATTTTCCATACAACCAACGTAGACTCTGACACGCTGCCTCTTCAGATAGCTCAGTTAGATAATTAAATGTTGCCCATAAGAAAGGGAGCTTATTAAGGGGAACATGCTGTCTTCTTTGACATTTCACACGAATGCTTAGTACACATCAGTTACACTGCACATTTGCCTGCTGCGGCCTTCTGGTAGGAGATCATTTCCTATCAACGAGGCTCTAGCTTTCTGGCTCCCTTAACAATGCAACATTGAACCCACTTTTAAATCTATGATTTACTATTTTCCCTTCTTAGAAAAAAACTTGGCAAAAGGTGTGAGATGATTTGTATTAATAGCCTTTTATGGAAATAATTAAAGATGCTTTGCATAGAGCAGGAGTGTGGGGTAATCCAGGCTGTCGAAAGGGCTGGAATGGCATTTATGTGATTATCTATTCTCCACAGTTTAAACGGAGGGAATATTTGTCGAAAATCCAACATTTCATAGACTTAACATTCTTTATTAAGTCCGGTGAAGCCTATTAACTACTTCAATGGAGGGAAATAATCAAATATGCACAATGAAGTCCTAAATGAGGCCTGCTCTCTATTAGAGGTCCTTTGAATGTGTTAGGACTTAGCTTTCTTAAAATTCAAAACCAATTAGATTAACATAAAAAGTCATTACAAATATTTGGCAGGAAATTAGTGATATAAGCTATGCCCTGTGCAGCTACTTAACATGCTTTAATTTTTTATTTGGTTTTATCCACTAACCAGGTGAATTATAATAATAATAAAATCAACTCTAAATTTTTATGTTTACATATGCTCATGAGATCCTCCTCAAAGGTCTATCAGGGATGATAGAGAAACAGAAAAATAAATAGATATTAAGTAAACTATCTTTACTTCATAGATGGAATGGTCATTATTATAAACACGTTAGAAGCATATATTGTATCAGGTAACCATAATTCATTAAATAGTTATACTATTTTAGGTTTTTAATGAAGCCCTGTCTCCTTTCGGTCACAGTTCCACCTAATAAGAACAACCAATGAACTTGAACTCCTTTTAAATTATGCACACTGGTTAAATTGCCCCAGTACAGAAATGCATAAGCTGAAAATACTGTGAAATAGTTAGCTAAATATAATTAGAAACCCCGGAGTCACCAGAGATCAAAGGTCAATTTGTTTTTGCATCATCTGTGATATCAGTTTGAAGCCAGGCAGAATATATCCTACAGGAGACTGTCCAGGGTTCTTAAAGAGTAACATGGGGAAAGCCCATACCATACAGTTTTTATCACTATTGCTCTGTAATACTGCTTGAGTTTCATGGGTAGTGATTCCCCAGAAATTCTTTTGTTGTTGAAGATAGTTTTCCCTATCCTGGGTTTTTTGTTATTCCAAATGAATTTTTTAATTGCTCTTTCTAACTCTATGAAGAATTGGCTGGGAATTTTGATGTGGATTGCATTGAATCTGTAGATTGCTTTTGACAAAATGTCCATTTTTCCTATATTAATCCTGCCAGTCCATGGACATGGGAAGTCTTTCTATCTCCTGAGATCTTCTTCAACTTCTTTCTTCAGAGACTTGAAGTTCTTGTCTTACAGATCTTTCACTTGCTTGGGTAGAGTCACACCAGGGCATTTTATGTTATTTGTGACTATTGTTGTGAAGGGTGTCATTGCCCTAATTTCTTTCTCAGCCTGTTTATCCTTCGAGTAGAGGAAGGCTACTGATTTGTTTGGGTTAATTTTATACCCAGCCACTTTGCTGAAGTTGTTTATCAGGCTTAGTAGTTCTCTGGTGAAACTTTTGGGGTCACTTAAGTATACTATCATGTCACCTGCAAATAGTGATATTTTGACTTCTTCCTTTCCAATTTGTATCCTTTGACCTCCTTTTGTTGTCTGATTGCTCTGGCTAGGACTTCAAGTACTATATTGAATAGGTAGGGAGAGAGTGGGCAGCCTTGTCTAGTCCTTGATTTTAGTGGGATTGCTTCTAGTTTCTCTCCATTTAGTTTAATGTTGGTTACTGGTTTGCTGTATATTGCTTTTACTATGTTTAGGTATGGACCTTGAATTGCTGATGTTTCCAGAACTTTTATCATGAAGGGGTGTTGAATTTTGTCAAATACTTTCTCAGCATCTAATGAAATGATCGTGTATTTTTTTCTTTGAGTTTGTTTACATAGTGGATTATGTTGATGAATTTCCATATATTAAACCATCCCTGCATCCCTGGGATGAAGCCTACTTGTTCATGATGGATGATGGTTTTGATGTGTTCTTGGATTCGGTTTGCAACAATTTTATTGAATATTTCTGTGTCGATATTCATAAGGGAAATTGCTCTGAAGTTCTCTTTCTTTGTTGGGTCTTTGTGTGACTTAGATATAAGCATAATTGTAGCTTCATAGAAGGAATTTGGTAGTGCTCCTTCTGTTTCTATTTTGTGGAATAATTTGGACAGTGTTGGTATGAGGTCTTCTATGAAGGTCTTATAGAATTCTGCTCTAAACCCTTCTGGTCCTTGGCTCTTTTTGGTTGGGAGACTTTTAATAACTGATTCTGTTTCTTTAGGAGTTATGGGATTGTTTAGATGTTTTATCTGATCCTGATTTAACTTTGGTACCTGTTATTTGTCTAGAAATTTGTCCATTTTCTCCAGATTTGCCCGTTTTGTTGAATATAAGCTTTTGTAGTAGGATCTGATGATATTTTTAATTTCCTCAGATTCTGTTGTTATATCTCCCTTTTCATTTCTGATTTTGTTAATTTGGATACACTCTCTGTGCCCTCTGGTTATTCTGGCTAAGGGATCATCTATCTTGTTGATTTTCTCAAAGAACCACCTCCTAGTTTTGTTGATTCTTTATATAGTCCTTTTTGTTTCTACTTGGTTGATTTCAGCCCTGAGTTTGATTATTTCCTGCCTTCTACTCCTCTTGGGTGAATTTGCTTCTTTTTCTTCTGGAGCTTTCAGGTGTGCTGTCAGGTTGCTAGTGTATGCTCTCTCCTATTTCTTTTTGGAGGCACTCAGAGCTATGAGGTTTCCTCTTAGCACTGCTTTCATTGAGTCCTATAAGTTTGGGTATATTGTGCCTTCATTTTCATTAAATTCTAAAAAGTCTTTAATTATTTCTTTTATTTCTTCTTTGACCAAGTTATCATTGAGTATTGTCCAGCTTTCAAGTATATGTGGGCTTTCTGTCTTCTTCTTTTTTATTTATTTATTTATTTATTTATTTTGCTATTGAAGACCAGCCTTATTCCGTGGTGATCTGATATGATTCATGGGTTTATTTTAATCTCCTTGTATCTGTTGAGGTCCATTTTGTAACAGATTATATGGTCAATTTTGGAGAAGTTCCATGAGATGCTGAGAAGAAGGTATATTCTTTTGTTTTAGGGTGAAGTGTTCTATAAATATCTGTTAAATCCATTTGGTTCATAACTTTATTAGTTTCACTGTGTCTCTTTTTATTTTCTGTTTCCATGATCTGTCCATTGAGGACTGTGGGGTGTTGCAATCTCCTGCTCTTATTGTGTGAAGTATAATGTTTGCTTCGAGCTTTAGTAAGGTTTCTTTTATGAATGTAGGTGCTCTTGCATTTAGAGCATAGATATTAAAGATGGAGAGATCATCTTGGTGGATGTTTCCTTTGACGAATATGAAGTGTCCTTCCTTATCTTTTTTGATAACTTTTGATTTATTCAAACCATTTGTTTGGAAAGTGGTTTTCTAGCCTTTTACTCTGAGGTAGTGTCTGTCTTTGTTTCTGAGATGAGTATCCTGTATGCAGCAAAATTCTGGATCCTCTTTACATATCCAGTCTGTTAGTCTATGTCTTTATATTGGGGAATTGAGTCCACTGATGTTAAGAGACATTAAGGAATAGTGATATTTGTTTCCTATTATTTTTGTTGTTAGAGGTGTGTCTCCCTTCTTTTGGTTTCATTGCAAGGTGATTAATTTCTGGCCTTTTCTAGGGTGTAGTTTCCTTCCTTGTGCTGGAGTTTTCCATCTATTATCCTTTGTAGGGCTGAATTTGTAGAATGGTATTGTGTAAATTTGGTTTTGTGACGGAATATCTTACTTTCTCCATCTATGTTAATTGAGAGTTTTGCTGAATATAGTAGCTTGGGTTGGCATTTGTGTTCTCTTAGGGTCTGTATGACATCTGTCCAGGATCTTCTGGCTTTCACAGGCTCTGGTGAGAAGTCTGGTGCAATTGTGATAAGTCTGTCTTTATATGTTACTTGAGTTTTTTCCCTTCCTGCCTTTAATATTCTTTCTTTGTTTTGTGCATTTGGTGTTTTGACTATTGACAGGAGGAATTTCTTTTCTGGTCCAATCTATTTGGAGTTCTGTAGGCTTCTTTTATGTTTATGGGCATCTCTTTCTTCAGGTTAGGGAAATTTTCTTCTATAATTTTGTTGACAATATTTAGTGGCCCTTTAAGTTGGGAGTCTTCATTCTCTTCTATACCTATTATCCTTAGGTTTGATCTTCTCATTGTGTCCTAGATTTCCTGGATGTTTTGGGTTAGGACCTTTTTGCATTTTACATTATTTTTGAAGGTTGTGCTGATGTTTTCTATGGTATCTTCTGCCTTCTCTCTTCTATCTCTTGTATTCTGTTGATTATGCTTGCATCTATGACTCCTGATATCTTTCCTAGGTTTTCTATCTCCAGGGTTGTGCTTTCTTTACTGTTTATATCTCCATTTTAAATCCTGATTGGTTTAGTTCAATTCCTTCACTTGTTTGGTTGTGTTTTCCTGTAATTTTTTAAGGGATTTTTGTGTTTCCCCTTTAAGAGCTTCTACTTGTTTGATTGTGTTGTCCTGTATTTCTTTAAGGGAGTTATTTATGTCCTACTTAAATTCCTCCATCATCATCGTGAGATGTGATCTTAAATCCAAATCTTGCTTTTCTGGTGTGTTTGTATATCCAGCATTTGCTTTGGTGGGAGAACTTGGTTGTGATGATGCCAGGTAATCTTGATTTCTGTTGCTTAGGTTCCTGCACTTGCTTCTTACCATTAAGTCATCTCTGGTGCTAGCTTGTTTTGCTGTCTGTGACAGTGGCTTGACCCTTTATAGGCCTGTGTGTCAGCATTGCTGTAGACCTGTTTTCTTTCATCCAGATCTGGGAGCAGAGAACTGCTCCTGACTTTGTGTGACCTGAAGTCTACAGGTGGGTTGCTTGGCACAGAAGAGTTGGTCTTACCTCTCCTCTCAGGTATGTTGGTGCTCCTGGCAACTCTCAGCTCTTGGCCCATGCAGAAACCCAAAGGGTCCTGCCCCTGACTGCTTCTATGTCTCTGCGCCCAGGCACAGGTGGTTCCTCTTGGCTCAAGGATGTGAGTAGAAGTGGCAGTCTCCCTTGAGGTCTCAGGATTTTCTACACTTCTGAAGGTTCAACTCTCTCCTCCACAGGATTTGGGTGCAAGGAGCTGTAGGACTGGTTGAGTTCAGTTCAGGACGCAGGCAAAAATCAGCAGATTCCTGCTGCTGCCTGCTCCTATATTCCTGTATGCAGAGACCACTAGGTAGTTTCCTCTTGTGTCAGAAATGTGAGTAGAAGTGGTGGTCTTCCCTGTGGTCACATGGTAGTCTATACTTCTGAGGGTCCAGCTCTCTCCCCCATGGGATTTGGGTACAGGGTGCTATGGGACCGGTTCATCTCCAGGTACATTGTGATTTCTTTATTGTTTCTATTTCCATTTTTAGATCCTGGATGGTTTTGTTCAATTCTTTGACTTGGGAGGATGTGAAGGAAAGGAACAATATGATCAAATATATTTAAATTTAAAAACGTCATTGCAATTAAAGGGAACATGATGTGGTATTGGGTGAGGGGAAAAGGACTGAAGCCCTGAAGGCTGGCAGAAAGAATGGAAACCAGCCAACCACAGGAGGGAGGAGGTTGGGAAGACCCTCTATAATGTACCAGAAACCTGGAAGTGAGAGACTCTCATGACTCAGGGAGGGGCACTAGATGAAAGGCCCTACAGTGGGGAGAGGGAACTTTTTGAATCTACCTCCAGCAGAAAGACAGTGCATTAAGTAAGGGATGGGGTTGCTATCCCACAGTCAAAGCTCTGACCCATAATTCTTCCTGTCTGAAAGTAATACAGAGATGGAAGTGGAGAAGAGCCTGAAGAAAAGAAGGTCCAGTGACAGACCAAAACGGATTCTAGTTCAAGGGGAGGCTCCAAGACCTGACACCATTACTGAAGCTATGGGGTATTCACAAAAAGGGACCTACCATGACTGCTCTCCAAAAGACCCAACAAACAGTCAAAAAAGTCAGATACAGATATGTACACCCAACCAATGAACAGAAGCTGCTGACCCATCTGGTTGAATTAGGGAAAAGTTGTAGGCAGCTAAGGAAGAGGACAACACTTTAGGAGGACCAGCAGTCTCAATTAACCTGGACTCCTAAAATCTCTTAGACACTGGATCAGTAACTAGGCAGCATACACCAGCTGAGGTGAGGCCTCTAACATATATACAGCAGAGGTCTCCCAGGTCTAGGTTCAGTCAGTGAAGATGACCCTAATCCTAAAGTGACTAGAGAGAGGCCCCAGGATGTTTAGAGGTCTGGTGGGGTGAGTTGGGTGGGGACATACTTGTGCAGACGGTGTGGGTGGGGGGGTAGTTGCAAGGGGTGGGGAGGAGGTATTGGATGTGGAACTGGAACCCTCTGGGGGTGGACCGCTAGGGGAATAAAATCTGGAGTTTAAAAATAGATAGATAGATAGATAGATAGATAGATAGATAGATAGATAGATAGATAGATAGATTATAAACTCTAGGGAATATATGGCATTGTTTACTTCATTTCTGGAAAATGTAGCCCATTTTAAAGGCCAAACCTGACAAAGCAGACCCACTTAAGATGAAGTAAAGAGTCTCTGTGTTACAGGTGTTAGCTTCTGAATTTGAGGCTTTTCAAAGCCATATAAGCCAGTAGAGGCCAGTCAGCACTATCTAGGGTGCTCTGATTTCTGAGCCAGAGGCTTTCCCTGAAAGCATTCTGTGCCAAGCAACACACGAGAGGTATATATTCCCCCACACTACAGGCATTTAGGAAGATAGGTATCTATCAAAAGCAACAGTACACAAAACATGGACAACGAACTCCAGTGTGGGTTCTGTGAGTGCCTTAAAGTTTTCTCAGAGTGTAGGTTTGGTGAGGAACTTGCAGCTGGAGCGGGCAGGTTTTGATTGAACACTTTAGGAATCTCTCCTCCATTTGTACTCTTGTCTAACAGTCTCAGCGTTGCACAGGGAGTGATTTCAAAAAAGAGATGACCACTCTAAACAGTTACATAAAACGGGATACTTTTTATCTTGCTGAGAATGAATTGGGCTTGAATAAAAAGAGCATGGTTCATATTGGTTTTTCATTATCTACAAAAAATGCATACGGGGAAGATGTGCATTTAGTCTGCTGTCAAATTCAGCTATCACTTCATTTGTAGTCTTCCTTTATGAAGAAGGATGGGTACTGATTTCAAAAACTTTGGGTGGCTTTCTAACAGCTTTTCCTCATTCTGGCTGTTCAGTGTTTTCCCTACACATTGGAGATTGCAATACA
Organism: Rattus norvegicus; assembly: GCF_021556685.1. Lineage (NCBI taxonomy): Eukaryota > Metazoa > Chordata > Mammalia > Rodentia > Muridae > Rattus > Rattus norvegicus. The sequence goes on from NC_141552.1 coordinate 41,027,534, forward strand.
GGTATTATAATAATTTTATCTACCTCCATAATGACTTCCAAAGCTGTTTTGTACAAATACAAACTGGCAAGGTTAGTTTTCAAGCACAGTTAAAACAAAAACCCAAAGTCAACATAGTCTTCATCAACTTGATGAAATTTTATTGTAAATGTGTCTTCTTTGAAGAAACGAAAAATGTTTCAAACTATCTGGTTCTGAGCATCCCGTTCTTGAAAGATTTTTACAGCCTTTGTAAGCAAACTGTTGTGAGACACTGTCCTTTAAGTCATGGCAATAAATCAATAGTCCAACCATTTTACTTGCTGTCTTCTCCTCCAACAGTATTGAAGAACTGTCCAGAAGAAAGGGCTTCGAGAGAGGGGTTCCATTATATCTGCTGAGCAGAGGCCTGTGTTATTGATTTGTTTATTAAGAGGAGAAATGGGGACTACAAACATGGAGTAAAAGGCCTGTGTTTTACTTTCTGTGCTCAGTGAAAGGAATAAATACTACATAACCACAAAGCACATTAGTAGATCTCATCGTTACACACGTTATATATAACCTGCCGCTGTGACTATAATTCTATGTTGGTTCTGCTCAGAGGAATGTTAATGAAATTTTTCAAAGAAAGCAATAATAAAGAAGCTGAGAGAACATGGCTCTCGCACACACACAGCCCAATTAGCCTTTGTTCCTGGGACATAGGTCATGAGGTGCTCGTGCTCAAAGTGAAGAAAGTGTGCGAGCTTGGGTTCCTGACCTGTCACCTTTAAATAAGAAGCACTTACCACCACTTTCCTTTTATTTTCAAAACTCACTTATTAAAAACGTGTGCAGTAGTAACTAGCTCTTATATGCAAAGAATATCACTTGTGTTATTTCACTTCTAGGCACAATTTACCCAGGACCAACATGGTTACTTTCTTAATGGATGAAGTGAGTGGGCCTTTGTTTGGTATGTTATTTAAGTTCATACACAAGTAGAAGGATTGCAATGTTGTCTTTATTTTCTCTCATTCCAAAGTTCATGGTTTTACCTCAATTCAACAGTCCAGTGTTTTGTTTGGTTTTGATGTGTATGTGTGTGGTTGTGTTTGAGCCTGTGTGTATGTTTGTATGTCTACATTGTATGCATATACTATGTATTGTATATATACACAGGTGTATAATGTTTCTTACTTAAGGTTTCTGTTGCTGTGATAAGCACAATGGTCATGCAACTTGGAGAAGGAAGGGTTTATTTCAGCTTACAACTTGTAGGTCATGATCCATCACTGGGGGAAAGTCAGAGCAGAAACTCAAGGCAGGAGCCTGGAGTCAGAAGCTGAAGCAGAAGTCATAGTGTAACTGTTTACTGGCTTACTCCTCATGGCCTGCTCAACCTGCCTTCTTATACCACTCAGGACAATAGCTCATGGTTGGTGCCACCAACAGCATCAATCATCCATCAAGAAAACACCCTAAAGATTTGCCTGCAGGCAATACAATGGAGGCATTTTCTCAACTGAGGCTCCTTTTTACAGATCTCTAGCTTGTTTCATGATGACAGAAAAACAAAAGGCAGCATACGTGCACCCCCGTATGTGTGGAGGATAGAAGAGTACATTGGATGATGAGCTCTATCACTCTTCATTTTATTTTCAAGATGAAATCTCTTACTGAGCCTGGAACTACACCAGACTCCAGCAAATCTGTCCACTTTCCCTTTCCATAGAGCTGAGTTTGCAGGTGCATATGACTATAATCAATATTTTACATGATGATGATTTGGGATTTGAACTCAGGTTCTCATGTGTCAGGCTCATTTACATATTGTGCCACCTCCCCAGCCCACATGTCAAACCTTTTAAAGTTAGATTTGATTAAATGCAGGGAATAGGTGAACTAGAGTTTTCACTTTGTTTTAATTTTTAGGACACTATTGTTCATTTCGAAATTAATATTCAACAGAGTTATACAATGAAGACTATAGGCTTTACTTGAAGTAAAACTAGGCATCATTTAATAAAGAGATTGTATTAAATTAAAACACTCTTCAAAGCATTAACATTCTTTTCCAGAGCAAAAATAATTTTTAATTTTCTTTTCTTTTCTACTCTAGCTGACAGTAATAACTGATGGGTACAGTAGATGAGGGAGCCTTTGCCTCATTTCCTTTTGGTGACTTCTCTTAAGCTATTGATGAGGACCCACCTTGAGCTTCCTGCACAGTTCACTGATAAGGGCAAAGCACTGTTTGGGGAGTTAGGGTGGGTTATTTTCTATACCCCTCTCATCTCTTCATCCCTGGGTCCTTGTCTTCCTTAAGACTTTCTGTCACTACAGCATCTGCTCTAGATAATAGAAAGGTCACCTCATCAGCAGTCAGTAAATTGGTTACTAAACAGCCTATGTGGAATCAATGTTCTCCTTTCACACTATGTTCACGAGATCTCTGAGCGCAACATCATAACTAACATGGAGGAATTCGGCAGACCTTTCTTAACTATCAAAGATGTTGTTGTAAAAACACAAAAAATAAAAAAAAAAGTATGGTTGTCTTTTACCTCGCTAGGTCCAGCACCGCGGTGCCCCAAGATATTGTCTAGATATCTTGGCGGAAACACATCCCAACTCCTCGGTGGCCCAGTGTCTCCTGCCGCCGTACACTTTGCTACACTCAAATCGTCACATAAAAGAGCACACAACACAATAATCTTTGACCCAATTGGTAAGATATAATTGCCCACCTAAACATACAAAGCCCCGTACACATCCATCCCTTAAGAACATTTGTAACAACCTGTAAAGGTACAGCGTGGAATCTTAAGGTCACCCACCATATTGTCCTGCCATGGCTTCTCTCCCTCCTCTCCTGTCTCTTCTCCTCTCTATTCCAGTCTCCTCCTCTTCCTTTAAACTTCTCTCCCATTCATCCTTCCTTCTCCTCTAATGACAGGCCTCCTTCTATCCTGTACCTGCCCCTCACCTGTATTTTACAAATTCTTTGGGGAGAAGTTTCTGGTGAAGTCACCTGATTCCTGAGTACTGACTAGGCAGCAGACCTTGGGGCAGTGGAATTAGCATCAAAATACAGATAACTCCAGGGCAAACCACAACAAAAAGTCCTTTGCATACCTGTTCTTTTTGCAATAGTCACTGCAGGAAGTTTGAGCTCTTTTGTATAACTTCTATATGTATGTTTTTGACCTTAAGTAGCAGACTTCAGTGGGTCCAAGGCTGGGATAATATGCACCCTAGGACACCTTGAACAGCTACCCTTGTAGCATTGAGGACATTCATGACTCTTTACTTTCTCTTTTCATTCACTAGGCATAACTTTTCCCTTCAGCCTTCTCCACAGCTGATCCATCTAAGGGTAGTCCCTTTTCACCTCAGCTTTTCTTGAGGCACTACTTGTGTTATGTGACTCATTCAATATATTTCTCAATTTGAGATTTTTTGCACCTTTTCTTTTCAAAACCTCAGCATCATCTTTGGTGACAATAACCTTTCCAACTTTTCCTAACTCATGAGCTTGAACGTCTTTAAGATTTATATTCAACCATGTACAATAACAAGCAATAACAACAGCCATATTTTTAAGCGTAATTCCCATCATCCCCAAATGGTGGAATTCCGATCAACTTTTAGTCTGTTCAAACAAGTGTTCTTGTTTTTTTTTTTTTTTCTTTTTCTTTCCCCCAGAGCTGAGGATTGAACCCAGGGCCTTGCGCTTGCTAGGCAAGCGCTCTACCACTGAGCTAAATCCCCAACCCTTCAAACCAGTGTTCTTAGAGCGTCTGACTTAACGTCTTCAGCAATCATTACCAAGAGCTTCCTTCCAATGATGAACACTGGCATTGTCAAGAGCAGCTACAATGGAATGCACATTAGAAATTTTCTTTTTATTCAACAGAACACAAGCATCTTGGTATTTATACTTTTTTTTAGCTTTTGATATATTAATATAATACAGAGAAATATATCTTCTATCAAACTTCATGCCTCCAATAATTTCTAATTCATAATTTAGGGTTAGCTCTAGAGATGTTCTTTCCTTTCAATGTTTTCTGTTTATTGTTTTGTTGTCATTGCATCAGAAATATTTCCAGTATCTTTGTCTCCATTTGCAGGAATTGTAGCAACCTGAGGGATTTCTTTCCAGACTGTCATAGGCATTCTTGCTTTTAAAAGTTCAACAATTACACCACCAACAGCCAGCATCACACCTCACCTGCTTTGCACTGGATTAGCACCTTGACCTCAGAGCAGGCCTCCTTGACTGCAGAGCATGCCCAGACAGTAAGAGCTCTGTTGCCACCCAGCTTCATCCCTGTTAATAGAAAACATCTTGAAGAAGTTAGCTCTGATACTTTTATACTTTTCCTTCAAATCAATTGATTTGCAATGGTTACTCCATTTTCCATTTGCCTCCATTCTAACAGTGATGACATTAACTAAAAGATTGTCAACTTGAAATATTTAAGACTCAGGCATGCACACCAAATTTTGTACCTTTAGAGTGAGATGAGGAGCTCATGCTGCCTGGGACTTTCTAGTGGACATCTCATCTAGCAAGGGATTGTGTGTTTTTGCAACATAGCAAGGCAGGTGTTCAGTAGTAAGTGAAGATAAGTTCTTAACTAGCTTACTTATCTAGCCAGTGAGCTGGCTTCATCATGGCACTTCAAAAAAATAGCTTTATTTGACTCCCTCCCCACCCTGCCAACCTCAATATTTCTGCTTTCAATCTCCACCAGAAAACTGGGTAGATACCCAGGCCTGGTACAGCTGGGCTGTATGGCTATTGCAGTTTTATAGAGACACTTCTACACTGATTTTCTCCGTGGCTGTGTCAGTAACACACTGAACATCAATAATGGAGCCCTAAATAAGTATGCATCCCTTGATGATATTTAACAAATAATTGACTTATGACATAGTCTTTGAGAGGAAGCAGGCTTTTATTTCTACAAATATCTAAAATCTAATAAAAATTTAATGACTCATTCCTAAAAGCAGATATTACTTGCTTGTACCAATACTCAAAGGATGCAATTCTCCTTAGGTATTGGTGATGAAAGAAACCTGCGGACATGAGTTACAAGGATATGTGAAGACAAGCTTGGCAAGTAGTAACTTCTGTCTTCAACAGCAGAGTGTATATCCACTATATTTGATCATGTGTCTCTAAAACTCATTATGTGAGTTTGACTGCTATCTCTTTGATGTATCTTGATGCTCCTTTACATCATACGACTTTGGTGATGCTGCTTCCTTGTTAACGATGTCCAAAAACATTAAAATAAACTGCAGGAAGACACAGAGGGGAATGAAACTTACCTGGTGGAAGATCAAATCAAGTTAAGCTCTTGACCAAATGTCCGTAAAATTGAATGGACTTAATAAATTTGATGCAAATTGAGTTGTGTCATTTGGGATGTGTGCATGCACACATACATACATGTTTTTAACTTGCCGCATACATCTTCTTGCCACTGCCCTCTTTAAAAATCTCATGAATAAATAAATATAAATTGGTTATTTTCATCTTAAAAAAATCCACATTTTTATCTGCAATTGAAGACCAAATATAAACTGGCCCACACACACCATACACAGATAGCCTTTAAAGGACTTGGGAAATTGAGAATGCCCAATGACAGCTCTAAGTGTTAGATTGCCATATTGTTTTGGAAGTAAGAGTTTCTTTAAGTTCATCACAATTTTTTTTAATATTTTACATTTATTTGTTTGTTGGGGGTGTCTTGCATGCCATGCCATGAGTGTGGGAGTTGGAGCACAACTTGTTGAAGTCAACTTTCCTCTTAATTTTGTGACTTGAACTTAGGCCATTGGTCTCAATGACAAATGCCTTTACACAATGAGCCAGTTGTAATACCCCATCGCATTTTCTGGATGATAACTGGATACCTTTATTTAACCACTATATAATCTATCAACGCTTGGAGTGAGAATATTATGTCAACTCCTGCAACTGATTTTTATATATCCTTCAGGATACCTTTAGTATCTCTCAGAAAGCTTTTTCTTTATCCCTTTTTCCTATTCAGTAATAACAAAGTATATTTCCTATTTGATCTAGTGCCTTCATAATAGTAAAACTATAGTTGTCTTATCTGCCTTGTCTATAAACCTCTGAATATATTCTGATAACCTGTTTATTCTTGAGTGCAAGATCCTAGCATAGTGCCCAATATATAAAATATGCTCAGTAGTTTGTTGAACTGAACCTAATCAATTCAGAGACTGGTTTGAGAATACAAATTGATTCTCAAGTGATCCCCAAATGCTGTTTAACAATATCCTCAAAGTAATTTCTATCCTGGAAGAATAGTCTCTTTAAGACTTAGGAGGGACATAACACATAAATCTCAGGAAGTCCCTGAAACTTACAAAATTCACAAAGCCTCTGCTTTCACTAGGTTTAATTAGCCACAAAGATTCCTGGGAAAGAGAAAACTCTCATACCTGTATAGTCCTTCAAGTTGTCAAAAAAGAACACCAGGGTTTTTCTATACATGCATGGGTATGATTTTCAGCAAATAACTGCCATTGAATCCTCTGTTTCTGTTAGTAGACCCTTATCCAGACTCCTGTAAATAATGTCACTAACCTCATTAAGTTATCAAACTTTATTTTGGTAGAATCCTTTCTTTTGCCTGTCATTGGTGCCTTATCTGCAATGAATAGAGGTCTTTTTAAGCCTCCCTGGGAAACCTATACCATAAGGTTTGAAATAGTAATATTTTTTGCTACCTGACCGAGGAACCAGGCCATTTTTCTTGTCAAATTGGACAGATCAAAGATGTTAAAAGTTCATTCTACCAAATAGTTATTTTGTCAAACTGTTAATGTGATAAGGCTTCAAAGCATACACATAGAAGTATTAAATAGTTCTAAGAGGTATTATATAATAATATGTAAAGAACATCCTAAAGGAGAAAAAAGTTAACATGAGAAATTTATAACTTATCATTAATTAAAATTTCATATTCAATATAATTTTCCCTTCTAGGCAAGGAGAAGTCTTTTAGTTTCCAAAATGACTATCTTAATTTATGAAGCTCACTACAATAGTTTGATATATGTACACAATATGCAGTGAGCAGATCAGGGAAATGAATATTTCATTTTAGGCATTAAAATTTTGACTAACATATATCATTATCCACATTTATAGATATAGTATGCTATTTTAGTGTAAGTGTATACTATGTACTGATTTTGAGTTTTTAAGCTCTTCTCTTAAAGTTATTCATAAAATATGTAACAGTCTACTGTGAATGACAATGCCACTGTATTCTATTAGGTAAGTATTGTTCAAACACACATATGCTGATACTACTTTCCCACATCTAATCAGTATCATACATTCCAAATGACTTTTAAAAAGATATTCATATAAAAGAGTACATGTGATAATTACATGTATCTACCTGAGTCATTTCACTTTTGAAAAATGCCCCATATTTCCATCCTTTTCTCTGTCAATGATAAGATGCTGCTTCCTGTGGATGAATAGTATTATACCATACACACATATACCATATATTCATCGTTCATTCACCTGAAAATAGACATCTCTGCTGATTCCATATCATATATATTGTGAATAGTGCAATGAGAAAAAGAATGTTCATATCTCTTGGATGTTCTGATTTCATTTCCTATGAATACATATTTTGAAGTGGGATAACTGGATCACCCTGGAGTTCTAGTTCCTCTTCCTTAACCAGAGAGTCATCCAAAATGCTTCACCAATATATCCACAGTGGTCTGAGTGTTAAAGTGTCTTATAATCTACATATTTAAACCATCTACGGTTTTTCTCTTTGGTAATATCATTGTAACTGGGGTAAGATGATGTTTTATTTTGAGTTTGATTTGCATTTTTTCAAAGGAATCAAAGTTGAACTCTTTCACATATTTGTTGAGTATTTGTATTACTTCTTTAGAAAAGTATCTATTCAAACAAGATATAAGATGTTTCAGGGTATTTCTATTTATTTTGTAGAGATATGATAAGAGGATTTTCTCGATAATAAATAAGAAAACAGAAAAAGCAAGTTTTCTATACAAAATTATGATAAACCTCATCTCTCAAAAGCTAAGAATGAATTTGTAATATGGCTAATAACATTTTCCCTACAAATATAAAAATTATAGCTTTTTAAGGGAATAAACACCTCTTTCTTATATATCTTAGATAGGCAATATTGACTTGATTTAACAGTAAAAACCAAGCAATAGGAAAAGTACTTATTTCGCATAGGAAAGCAGTGAAGTGATCTAAGAATAGCTTATTTTACATTCATACTGTGCTTATTTCTAGAGTCCAATTCTCTATTGTGTTTATTTTAGAATTACACGTAGAATAGGAATGTTCTAGGTATATTCACAAAAGGACTCCAACTGACAATTTACCATTTAATCTAAAATGGTGATTAAATCACTTTACACAGACCTCCTCTTATGTAGGAACAGAAAAAGGTCATTTTATTATAGTATTCAATATTAGAAATGTTAGATTATGCATAGATTCCAATTATGTTTTAAAAATTAATTCATGACATAACATGAAACTAGTAAATTTTTCTATAATATATATGATATAAACATTTTACATTGAACATTAAAACTGGGAAATTTATAGTACTGTAAGAAGTATAATTCAATTTTCTCTAATACTGTTGATTACTCTCCTGCCCACTAATATACTTATCCCACCTCATTCTATGGACACAGATTTCACTGGTAAAAGAAATTCAGCTCAATAAGAAGTTATCATAGCACAGAAAATCAAAGGGACAGATGTGATTTCAAGGTGAAGACCTCGTAGGAGAGAAAGTGGGAATCAGTTTGAACACATTGGTGCAGGAGATGACTTCCTGAACAGAGCATTGATAATACGGGCTCTAAATTCAACAATTCATAAATGAAACCTCATGAAACTGAAAAAATTCTGCAAAGTAAAGGACACCATCCATTTGGTAAAGTGGCATTATAGAATGAGAAAAGATTTTGTACCAACTACACATCCAGTTGAGGTCTAATATCCAAAGTATATAAAGAACTCAAGAAATTAGACATCAAGTAAACAAATAATCCAACTAAAAAGTGAGTTACAGATCTGAACAGAGAATGCTTAACAAAAGACTCTCATGTGGTGAGGAAACAATTGAAATGTTTACCATCTTTAGCCATCAGGGAAATGAAAGTCAGAACTACTTTGTGATTCCATTTTACAACTCTCAGAATGATTGAGGCAAAAAACACAAGTGACAAATAATGTTGGGGAAGATGTGGAATAAGGGGAACACTCCTTCATTGCTAGTATGAGTTCAAATTCATACAACTACTATGGAAATGAATATGATGATTCCCCAGAAATTGAAAATTGATCTACTTCAGGACCCAGATATACCTAGAGAATGTGCTAACCTACCAGAAGGACACATGCTCAACTATGTTGACTGTGTTTGTTCAGAATAGTCAGAAGTTGAAAACAAGCTAGATCTCTTTCAACTAAAGAATGGATAAAGAAATTGGGGTACATTTACACAATGGAGTATTAATTAGCTGTTTAAAAATGACATAATAAGATTTGCAGAGAAATAGATGAGAACTAGAAAAAGAAATCATCCTGAGTGAGGTAATCTAGACCAAGAAAGACAAGCATGGTATTAAATCACCTATAAATGAATATTAGCTATTAAGTAAATGATAATGCAAACATTATAGAAAACAGTATAGATATTTCAAAAATGTTCTTAAAAATGTTGGTACTACAGAGAAGGCTCAGTGAATAAGAGCATATAGTCCTCTTCCAGAGCACTTACATTCAGTTCTCAAACTACAGCCAGCTTACAAACACTGTTAACTTCAGCTCTAGGGGCCCTGGCATTTGTGGTTTCAGTGGTGACTGTCCTCAAGTACATATAACCTCCTATAGAAAAAAATTGAAATTTTTATTAAATGTCATAAATTATTTTAATCAATAGTTAATAGTAATAAATAATTATAATAATAAAAATTAATTAATGTATAATGGAATATATTATTTCACACACATATACCATATACAATAATTTTAAGAAAGAAGCTATGACATGACTTCAATAATACAGTTTATATTAGCAGATTGGTATCCATGTATAATATTCTAGGCTATATGAGTTATTTTACACACACACACATACACACACACACACACACACACACACACACACACACATGCTATCACATTATCACATTCTGCCATTCTGCCATTCTGCATCTCTGCTGGGGTGTTCAGATTCAAATGCTGCCATTAAATCAGCCAGGAGAAAGCAGATCAAAGTCCAGAACAAGACTTTTCCTTGTTTTCCTTTGGGGCCACAAGATGGACTGGGAAGGAGAAAGTGGGGTCTGGAATGAACGCCGTGGATCTTCATCTCCTCTCTGGGTACCTGAGCACTGGTGCACTACCTGGACTGATTCCACTAATGGTCACTTACCCAGAGATAAGGGTCATTTTGTGGAAGAGACTTCTGAATTCCCAGGTTCATTGCAGTTGCAGTCATAATGATTTAGAAACAACCAAGAATCCCTTTAATTAATGAACTGATGAAGAAAATGTAACACAATGAGCACAACACTATTTATCCACAGAACCATGATTTTCTGTCATTTGTGACATAGGTGCAGCTCAAACTCTTTGGACTACGTGAAATAATCTAGGCATGGAAATAGGAGTGATTTGTGACCACTCAAATGAGGGGACATGGAAGTGTTACTATCATGAGTGTTGGAAGAAGAAAGGTGGTTGGGGAAGGTAAGGAAAATGTAGGGAAGATGGATAGGGTTTGTTATTGTGTACCAACTACAGATAAATACAAGTAAAGGAACCCAGAGTTGTGATGAGTTTACTATGCATGAAAATTGTGCAGCGTCCATTTCAAAAGGGCCAAAAAGATGTTAATATTTATAATATGAATAAATTTATTTATTACACTGGAAGATCTATGTATTTTTAAATTGCTTTATGCAGTATACAATATATACATGAATAGAAACATTAATTGACTCCCTTATAAAGGCCCATTTATACACACGTACACACACCATACAATATTTTTAAAAACCTTAAGACACGGAATGACTCTTACATAACAAATTTTAGACTGTCAGACTGGCATCCATGTTGAATACTCTAGGCTAAATGAGTTATTTCTCTTTGTTCATCTCCTTGCCACCGAGTTTAATGAAGCAGAAATTAGCATGGCTGAGTGGCAGGTGCCTTTTAGGGTTGCTATGGTTTCTGTATCACCTTTGAGTTTTATTATAGAGCAACATCTGCAAGCAAACTCTGTTACACATTCTGAACAGGTTCTTTTCTTTCTGAAAACTCATTATGCATCTTAATATATTTTAAAGCCTTCCTCTAGTAGTCTTGTATTGGTTTCTGGCTCCAAAGGATTAAGCCAATATACATATATATAATAAGCCAATGCATACACATGCACATACATATACACATGTACATAGCCATTGATGAATAATGTATTCTCTTGCTTACATTTGTCTAAGTGCTTTTAATTCCCTCTGAGGAACGATTTTAACCACTGGTTCCAAGTTGATCTAAGCAGTTTGAACTACAGTATTCACAACCTCGATTACTTTTGAGTTAATTAATAGATAAAAGCTTAAAAATATTCTGATACAGGAACTCAATAGATTGCACTTGGAAATATTTATGTGAATGCATATGTATGCATATAATAAGAATCGATAAAAATAGAGGGCATGAAGTTGAAGGAGAGTAGAGAGGGGTATATGGGAGGGTTTGGAAGGAAGAACAGGAAAAAATGAAATGTAATTAAAATATAATCCAGAACAAGACAAATCAACAGAGAAAAAAAATAAGGAATCAGATAAGGAATTCAAGATAAGGATTCTGATTCAAGATAAGGCATCAGAATCAGATACTCAACTCTATTGCACACTCAGGAATCCCACAAAAACACTAAACTGGAAGCCAATCTAAGAATGCAGAACCTGGCACATTCCTATACCTGCCATGCTCATGCTGCCCCAACCTCTGTGAGTTCATATGAGCTTCGATTATGTTGATTCAGAGGACCTTGTCTTCTTGGTGTCCTCCATCTCCTCTGGTTCTCACACTACCTCCTCTTCTGAGGGGTCCCTGAGCTCTGAGGGGAGGAATTTGATAGAGACATCCCATTTAGGGTTATTTGTTCCAAGGTTTCTCTCCAGATGTGGATAGCATCTGGCTGTGGGTCTTTATATTTCTTCCCATCTGCTGCAGGAAGAAGCTTTTGTAATGATGGCTGAATGAGGCATTGGTTTATGAGTATAGTGGGATAGCATCAAGAGTTGTTTTATCACTACAATCCCCCCTTTTTTAGATCAGTAATATTTGATTTTTACCCTAGTCTCTGGGCTGTCTAGTCTCAGGTACTTGGTCACACAAACAGTGTCAGGTGAGGGCATGTTCCTGTACCAAAGATGATGGAAAGTGGCTGGGAAGGGTCTTTGTAGACACTGGCTCAGTTTCTCCATCTTCAGTGAATTGTGTAGGTGTTGTCTTCAGCAATGGGGGCTCAATCTCAGTTTGTAGAAAGCAACTTATTGTCTTGGCAACAGGTAGCTTCTTTTGGTGACAAGAGAAGGCCAATTAGTACTCTGTCTTTATATATATATATATATATATAAAGACATCATATATACATATATGACTATGTATATAGTGAATGAAAAAGTCTAGCCATCAGGGTAAAGTTTAACAACTAAATTGTCTCTTGTACCTGCTGGGAGAGGGAAAATCAGTTCTTAGCAGAGTGACTCTGTATAAGGGGTATGCTCAGGACTCATGCTCAGGGGTAGTTCACCAACAAAAAGGACTCCAGAGTTACTTTATGTGCTTTTATTTGGTTACAGGTTGGTGGATTTGGGGGAGATGGGTAGGGTTTTATTTTGTTTTCTTAGTTTGGGGTGGTTTTTTTTGTAGTTTGTGGTTTGCTTGTTTGGCGAGAAAGAACTTAAAATAAAGAAAAAGAAAACTATGATTTTAAAAATAATAACAACACAATTCTGTTATGAATATTAAGGATCCAGTTGGATGGCTCATTGTGTAAGGATGGTGGCCGCTAAGCATAGTGACCTGAGTTTTATTCTCAGAACCAACATGGTGAAAAGATTTTACACACATACATACATACACACACACACACACACACACACACACACACACACACATACACACACACACGGGGGAGAGAGAGAGAGAGAGAGAGAGAGAGAGAGAGAGAGAGAGAGAGTTGGATAAATGGATAAATGGATAAATGTACATGTAAGAACAACTCTGATCCAAAATTGTTCCTGTCTACTCAGGGACAAATACAGAGAAGAGACTGAGGGAAAGGAAGACCAGTGACTGGCCCAACTTGGGGTCCATCTCAAGGGAAGGCTCCAAGGCGTGATACTATTACTGATGCTTTAGTGTGCTTACAGACAGGAGCCTAGCATGGCTGTCCTCTTAGAGGCCCAACAAGCAGCTGACTGAGACAGATGCAGATACTTACACAGGGGCCTCTGTGGTTGAATTAGAGAAAGACTGGAAGAAGCTGAGAAGGGTGGCAACCCCATAGGAAAACCAGCAGTCTCAACTAACCCTGAGATCACTCAAATACTGAGCTACCAGCCAAGCAGCATACACTAGCTTGTCTGAGGTGCCCCGACACACATACAGAAGAGGATTGTCTGGTCTTGCCTCAGTGATAGAAGATGTGCCTACTCCTTGAGAGATTTGAGGCCACAAGGAGTGGGGAGGCTGGGGTCAGGGGTTGGGGATAGGGACATTCTCTTGGAGATGGAGGGGTAGGAAGGAATGGGATGAGGAACTGTGGGAGAGTGGATCTGGAGGAGGGTAATGACTAGACTGTAAAAAATATAAGATTAATAAAAACAAAACATATTATTCATTTCCACAAGAGTTCTAGACATTCAACTCAGGCTGACAAACTTAGCTGTCGTCTGTGCCCATTTCCAGCACTTTGACTACCCTAACACATTTCATTGATGAGCTGATGGATCATAGAGAATACTGTCCTACAGAGCAAGATGTTATTACTGAATAGGGTCAGTCCTAGGCATTCAGCTGCTGTGGCTGCAGCCTGTGCTGCTTGCTGTGCTGAGAAACAGAACACAAGACAGTGGTGTTTTTTGTTCCTTACACACAGAAACTTCCAGCTTGCTGAGCCTCAGAGTGGCTGACTTCAAAGACAGTGTGTGGCAGCCTGGAGGTTGTAGGGAACTAATTCCCTATGTCCTGCGTAGCCACAGATCATCCAGATTCTCGGTAACAGCAAGATATCAGAGATGGATCTTAGCAAAAGTGTGTTAGAACCAGACCAACAACTTGGATATGTGCATGTAAAGGTCTCCAAACTAAGTAAGCAAGCAAGTAAGTAAGTAAGTAAGTAAGTAACTAACTAACTAACTAACTAACTAACTAACTAACTAACTAATTAACAATTAGAGTTTCCAATGCTACCATGAGATAGAGAGATCAGAAAGATAGAGGAACAGGGCAGAGTGGTACATGTGTGGTGGTGAGAGGTGGGGCTAGAGACACAATGATAGTAACAGAGGTGAGAGAAGACTATAGTGAACTGGGCAACATGTCCTTGCCAAATGAGGTTGGAAGGGTGGCTGGTGTGCAGTAGAGTAGAGCTTGATCAGGTCCAATGCCCCCTTTGTGTGTGATAATATCACAGGTGAGGTAGGCGCAAGATAGAATGAGGCCTGTCATTGGACGAGAAGGAAGTATGGGCGGAGAAAAGTTTGAAGGAAGAGGAGGAGAGAGGAACGGAAGAGAGGAGGAGACCACAGAGTCATGGAAGCTGATGTTAAGATTCCACTGCTGTACCTTTACAGGTTGCTATGAATGCTCTTAAGCGACAGATGTGTACAGGGCTTTGTATGTTTAGGTGGGCAATTATATCTTATCAATTGGATCTAATGTTATTGTTTTGTGTGTTCTTTCATGTAGTGATTTAAGTGTAAGAGAGTGTGCAGTGGCTAGAGACACTGGGCCGCCACGGAATTGGGATGTGTGCTTCTGGCATGGAAACCTGCCTTGGGAACTAGATAGGTAGAGAGAGGCCTTTGGCAGTGTGATATGAGATGGAGCAAAGAGGGTGAGAAGCTTTGCTAACTGAGACTTAAGATATCTAGCAGATATCTTGGGGCACTGTGGTGCCATACCTAGTGAGGGATAAAAGACAGCATTTTATTTTTTATATTTTGACAACAACAATTCAGATGGTGAACCAGTGTGATGGGAGAGAATCCACTAGTAATCCTAAGAGTTGAGAGAAAGTTTTATTTTCTAGGTAAGAGGAGGCCAACACCATGTTGAGTCACATGATGTCTCAAGCACGGGAATTTTAAACAAAGAAACACAGAAACAAACTGTGCTGGCAGGCTGTGCCCCAGCTGTGTGATAAGTAATGGCAGCTCAGAAAGTTAGAGATAAAGCTTCTTTATAAATAAAGTCTTTCAGGATACTCATATTCCTTCTAATGTGGGCTCAATGGGAATTTTGGGTTGAAATCCTAGTTAGACAAGCTACTTCTTAATGACAGATATTATTAGAAGGTGATTAAGTTTATTTTTAAAAAGAATAGAGTACAGAGATTACCTGAATTGCATGGGGATTTTCATCCATGATTCGGAACTTAGGGAAAAATTAGTCACAGACTCTAAGTAGAGTATTGTGATATTTACAAGTTATTAAGTGTAGAGGGCCACTTTAACATTCTCCACCACAAGATGGCACTGGCTTCCACTGCGCCCCACGTGGAAGGCCAGGATAGCTTCCGCCATTACAAGATGGCGCTAGCCTCTGCCGCGCCAGCTGACTTCCTTTCAGGAAGTTAACTGTGTGCGCATGTGCAAGAGTGCCTTCATGCCAGGCCTTTGCCCACTCCGGGGCGTGCCTAATGAGATTATGGGTAAGCGACCAATCAGGTGTGGATGCGCCGAGCTAGGGTGTATATAAGCTGCGCCATGCGGGCGCGCGGGGCTCTCCTTAAGATTTGAATAAAAGTTTTGGCTGCCGCAAGGATTCGTATGTCCCCGCGTGTTTTCTTGCTGGCGAGGTCGCGCGTGGGACAATTAAGGTTAAATAAAATTCTGTGGCTCCAGGTAGAGAGCTTAAGAGATGGATATACGTTGGGCTAAAGTCCTGGTTTGATATGTTGCTTACTAATATTGGAATTGATAGAAGGTCTTTAGTTTGTTTTATGAATTACCCCGCTAAAGGCCATATGGCTCGTTGATGCTGGCTAGTGAGGGTTTGTGGTTATTTTTGATATTTATCACAACAGGAAGCTTAGATTCTCTTAACGTGGGCTCCACAGGAATTTTGGGTTAATTTCCTTATAGTACAGAGTACAAAGGCCTATCGGGCTCATTGTTTAACACTGTTGTTTAGATTACTTCCTTTTTCAAAATTGTTTAATCTTTGTAATGGGTGTGACTTTGAGTTTTATGGTTATATTATTACTCTGGGAAAGAGTGCAAGATACAAGCTTTTCTGGTTACAGACTAAGGAGCACAGTATTTTGGGAGAAAGATTTTGTCCTTTTGTTTTTAAAAAGTGTGATTAGGCTCTGGAAACTTCACAGAGTCATACTTATCAGATTTCAGAGAGGGAGACTGCTTGAAAAACCAGATTCAGGAGAATCAAAGAGAAAGATATCTCGATTCTAAACTTTTGTCTTGAGAGTTGTATTTTGCATAGTGTTCTTACTTGGATTCCTGTTCTCAAGGAGTTTCAGCTGGGTTCAGCCAGGACACAATTGGCTACAACATTTGCTTCATTCTTCCTACCCCCTACCCCATAGACTATCTCAATGTCCATGTACAGCCTGAAGAAGTTATAGAAGAGTCATTGCCCCAATTCTCTGGACTTTTGGGGGGGCTGAAAGTGGTTATTCTAAAGTTGTTTTATGAGAAATCTGCAAATGGTTGTAATTTAACAGGGAGGAATTAGCTAGAATGAGTTATACAGTCATAATCTCATTTGGTAACTAAGCTAAAACCATATCTATGCTTTGGTATAGAATTTATTTGTCAAAAAGTTTAAAAGTACAAGGTTTAGAGCCAGTCCTTCTATTGATGTCATTACGAACTTCTAAGTTGATTACACATGTCAGTTAAGGGCCAAAGAGCAAATTCATGGCTCTGAGTTTGTGAGAATACTTTCAAGATAATATTAAGATAGTTAACAGACAACAGTCCAGATTGCCTTATATAGATAGATGTTTTCCAAAAAACATCAGAAATCAACAATGTATGAGATAAAATTATTTATCTTTTGTTGAGACATATTTGCTCCTAACAGTTCCTCTTTGGCAGATTTAATGAAGAAGTTGAACATCTCTAACTCCAGGTGAGACAATACTTTGTGACTAGGCAGACACTGGACAAAACTGCCTGTTTCATCTGCAGACTAATACTGTCCAGAAAAGGACAAATTATGCAGAATAGTTGACTGATAAACTGCTAAGACAGGGTGATTAGCTCTTCAAAAATCTGCATTTCAAGAGTCTGTCAATTGATTTTGGGCCAGAAGGCTGAAGACTTGCGCTCACATGTTGCTAACAGGGGACTGTGCTAGTAGAGATTCGTCTACATAACCTTTTAGTTCTGGAAGCCATGTTAGACTTCCTATGTGTATAGATATTTGATCATTCTCAGATTTCTGATGAGGTTGAAGTCTGATTATAGTCTCATAGCCTATCAGGCTGTTTAACTCTGCAAATACATATTTTATTAGATATTTATCAGATAGTATACAAGCTAGCAAGGATATAACATAGATTTTAAGCCTTTCTTAAGCTGGAATCGATAACTAAATGTTCTGTTTAACTGATAGAGTGTTGGACTGGGTGTTAGATATATTTTAGGCTTTTAATTACAAAATGATACTAGTTGTACTCAGCTTATATTTGAGAGAAAAGTTTTTTTAATTAGACAAAAGGGGTGAAATGTGGGATGATATCACAGGTGAGGCAGGCACAAGATACGACGAGGCCTGTCATTGGATGAGAAGAAAGTATGGGTGGAAGAAAAGTTTGAAGGAAGAGGAGGAGACAGGAATGGAAGAGAGGAGGAGACCGCAGAGAGTCATGGAAACTGATGTTAAGATTCCACGATGTACCTTTACAGGTTGTTCTGAGTGTTCTTAAGGGATGGATGTGTATAGGGCTTTGTATGTCTAGGTGGGTAATTATATCTTATCAATTGGATCTAATCTTATCATGTTGTGTGTTCTTTCATGTGGCAATTTGACTTTGGGAGAGTGTGGGTGGCTGTAGATACTGGGCCACTGCAGAGGTAGGATGTATTTCCACCAAGATATCTTCTAGATATCTTGAAGATATCTTGGAGCACTACTGTGTCAGACCTAGAGCAGGTAAAAGAGACTGGTTTATTTTTTATAATTTTACACAACAGGGCAGAGTGGTACATGTGTGGTGGTGAGAGGTGGGACTAGAGACACAATGATAGTAACAGAGGTGAGAGAAGACTATATAGTGAACTGGGCAACATGTCCTTGCCAAATAAGGTTGGAAGGGTGGCTGGTGTGCAGTAGAGTAGAGCTTGATCAGATTCAATGCCCCCCCCTCAAGAAAAAAACAGTCCAGCCTCACAATCGCCCTGTCTCTGAGCAAAATCAGGATGTCCAAAGTGAAGAATGGCTCATTTTCTGGACTAGATCCCCTCTAAAAACTCTATGCAAACACTGCCCGTGAAGATAATTGTCCATTGCCCCAGGCCATGTTGAGCCTGGGTTCATGTGGATGTTCATTTGTCTGTACTGTCACTGAAGCCATGTGGATGTTCAAGGTTTGTGCTGGAGGCCAGGTAGACATCTGGTTGCTATCCATTTATAAGTGAGTATATAGCATGCATGTCTTTTGGGGTCTGGTTTACCTCACACAGGATGATATTTTCTGGTTCCATCTATTAATAGCTGTCAAATTTCATGATGTCTTTGTTTTTAATAGATGGGGACTACTCCTTTATGTAGACGTATCACAATTTCATTATCCCTTCTTCAGTTGAAGGACGTCTATATTGTTTCCAACTACTGGCTATTATGAATAAAGCGATTGTGAACATAGTTAAGCATATGTCCTTGTGTCTAGTGGGGCATCTTTTGGGTATACGCCCAGAAATTCTATAGCTGGATCTTGAGGTAGAACTACTCCCAATTTTCTGAGAAACCAGAAAATTGATTTTCAAAGTGGTCATAAAAGTTTGTACTCCCATCAGCAATGGAGGAGTGTCCTGGTTCTGTGTTCTCACCAGCATGTGCTGTTACTTGAGTTCATGATCTTAGTCATTTTGACAGGTGCAAGGTGGAATCTCAGAGTCATTTTAATTGATATGTCCCTGATCACTAAGGTTGTTGGTCTTTTCTTTAAGTGCTTCTTGGCAACTAGAGATTCCTTTGTTGAAAATTTTCTGTTTAGCACTGTACCCTGTTTTCTTTAATTGGGGTATTTATAATGTTGGTGCCTAATATTTTGGATATTAGTCCTCTGTTGAATGGTGGATATATTTCTCATTTTGTAAGGTGCCATTTTGTCCTAATGGTGGCATCCTTTGCTTTACAGAACTTTTCAGTACCATGAGGTCCTGTTTATTAATTATTGGTCTTAGCGACTTTGGTGTTCTGCTTAGGAAGCTGACTCCCGTACCAATGTGTTCAAGGAGGTTCCACACTTTCTGTTCTTTTAGATTTAGTGTATTTCATTTTAGGTTGAGGTCTTTGATCCACTTGGACTTGAGTTTTGTGCAGGGTGATAAATATGAATCTATTTGTATTCTACATATAGACAGACAGTTAAACCAGCACCATTTGTTGAAGTTTTCCTTTTTCCATTATATGGCTTTGGCTTCCATTTTATGAAAATTTATTTGTGAAAAATCAAGTGTCCATAGTTGTGTGGGTTTATCTTTGGGTGTTGGATTTGATTTCATTGATCAATATGTCTGTTTCTGTACCAATACCGACCAGTTTTTATTACTGTTGTTCTGTAGTACAGTTTGAGACCAGATATGGTGATACCTCCAGAAGTTCTTTTGCTCATAGGATGATTTTTGCTATCCTGTAATTTTGCTTTGTAAAATCCAACTGCATCTGCTTAGTGCTGCCCATCGTGGGTGAGTACAGAGAAAAAAATATGCTAAAAGAATGTTAATGGGAGGAAGTAAAAGAGAGCAAAAAAACCATAAATGCATGTGTTTGTGTGCCATTTAAAATAAGAAGTGTAAACTTTATTCTACTGTAGATATTTTAATTGGCTTTTAAAATAATTTTACTTATATTTTTATTACTTAAAGCAACATTAAACTTTAAATATATTTTGATTATATTCCTTCTCTTTCCTAGGTTTTTCAAATACAATACAATAACATCCCAAAACTGTAGGATGAAGTCATTATGCAGCAAGGCAGGTTCAGGATAAGGCGAAGCCTATCGTTGGATGAGAAGGAAGGGTAGGCGGGGGGAAAGTCTAGGAAGGAGAGAGGAGGAGGAGTAGAGGATCAAGATTGAGACAAGGAAGGACGACCCAGATCTGGGGGATCTTGAATTGCCCAGGTAGCTGGGATGAATTTCTGTAGGCAAACTTATCTTCTCTAGGTGGGCAGTTTATATCCTTATCAATTGGTTGTAAGTTTATTGTGTGGATGTATTGTGGATTGAGAATTTAACATGTAAATCTGATTCTTGGGTTACAGTTTGTTGAGTCTTGATTTTTACCAGGTAGTTATACTTTAACTACCAGAGGGCAGTTGCTGGGAGTGTGGGCAGAGTCCATGGCAGGGAGCCAGGATAGGCCATCCACTGCTGGACTTTTGCTGGATAGCTGGAACCAGGTAGTTTGCAGCTAGCAGAGAGCCTCTGGGAGAGACACTAATCGGAGATAGATCAGTGCTAGTTCAATTGGAGCCAGAACTAGTGACTGCCAGGGTATGCGCAGGAACTGTTCAGCCACTTTTATATTTTCACCACAGCACAAAATGAAGAAAACAAAATAAATCATGCCTCCCCCCAAAAAACCCAGCAAAACAAAGCAAATAAAAAAAACACAACTTATCAAACTGTAACCAAATAAAAGCACACATACATACATAACCTGTGAAGTCCATCATATGTGGGTCATCTACTCTTGAATATGTGGACTGTCCTGGTATGGGTGATATACTGTCAGTCTATTGGAGAAAACTGAGTTTTCTACTCCCAGCAAGTATAAAAGATAGTTCAGTAGTTAACCTTTGCTGTAGTGGCTAGTTTTTCATTTATTCACATATTTATTTATTCATTTAAAATATAACAACAAAATATAATGAGATAATACAGAAAGTATCACATTGAAGCTGGACATGTCAACCCAAGGGAATGAAATATTCTAAGAGAGGGCACCAGAGGTTTTAATGCTGGTTTATTGATCTCATTCCCCTTTTTTTCAGAGGCTGTATGTGCCTCAGTTCAGATGCACCAGACTTGCAGGTTCTGATAGGAGAAAGAGCTCACCTAGGTATGTATCTACGCTGGCCCAAGACATCAAGGCAGAGAAAGTGGTTACAAGCAGACAAAGTGGAAGATTAGAGCATATGTTGCCTTATTTCTACCTTTTTTTTTTGGCAAATCCTAGTTCATTGCTGAGTTCCTCATGGGATTTGTAGACTTTCTCAGTTGTGTTGATTGTGTGGCCCTGTTGCTGACTTTCCCATCCATGTCACTGCCTCTCTTCTCTAGGACCTGTAGTGATTTCCTTACCTCATTGTCTCTTCATTGTACCTCTTTGAAGTCACGGATCATTTCTCAAGAAAAATTTCAAATTATCCATGTGCCATGTTCCATGTTTCTGATCATTGGATTAAATATTTAAGTTGTCTTCTCTTACGTAGTCATGTGTGTGTTTGTGCACATGTGCACAACTGTGTACATGTGCACATGCGTGTGTATGTGCACACATGTGTATCTAATTTTTACCTTTCCACATGAGTGCTAGGACTGTAGAAGCTCATGCCATCATGTTCAACTTTTACGGGATCTCTGGGATCCAAATACAGTTCCTTAGACATGTTTAGCAAGGGCTTTGAGCCAGTGAGCCATTTCCCAAGTTCCATATTTGGTCTTTTTCTCAAAGAGTAGCTTCCCAGATGAGGTTCATTCCCAGTACCACTTGGAGAGAGGAAAGTCCCTCACTGTAAGAGCAAAAACACTCAACCAAAACAAAAGCTTTTTAATACATTTTGTACATTTTACATTATGATGTACATACGTTTTGTACATTTTGAATAGAGTATTGCCAACAACTCTAATACGTCACCAATGATGACTGAAAAGACAACATGAAGTATGATGTAGAGGACACTGTGCAGTTAAAAATTACATAAAGAAATGATAGAAATAATAATCACAGCAAATAAAGGAACAGGCAAGGAAAGTGAAAGAAGAAAGAAGAATCTAGGCTAAATATAAATAAATAAATAAATAAATAAATAAATAAATAAATAAGTAGGCGAATCATGACAACATGACAAGAGCTCTAGGAAAGAAGAAAGATAGAAATGGATTGCTCTGCAGAGGGAAAAATCTGTAAACAAAGCTACTTAACTAGCTGCAGAACACAAAACTATGTGAGCTGCATTGAAAATAAAATAAGATCATAAAAGAGTGTAATAAAAGCAGAAACATTCAAGGTAAAAGAAAAAAAAAGTAAAAATCAAAACCAGACAACAAATATCCCTAACCCAGAAGCAAGACAATGCAGCAGGTTCTCTTTCTGAATTCTTAACACCAGAGACTGCCAGGTGGAAGGCTGTCAGCTAAAGTCCGAGACACTTCTATTTTAGACCGGTCCAACCTGTTCCGTGTCCAAAGCTGGCGGGAGCTCAGGGGGTTACTATCAACATGTCTTCTTCTATCCTTTCTCTACCAGGACGAGCTTCCAGAAACCTTAAGCTTTGTAACTGGCAGGACTGCTGTTTTGTTACTCAAAAGCCTTACAGTTTATACATGTTCTGATAGCTAATATCTAAGCCATGAGACGTCTCCTCAATTTGTTTGGGGCTTGGATCAGGGAGGTAGAACACTGAGAACCATTACTAGAAGACTCATCTTGGTCTTTCTGGTCTTGTTCAGTATTGAGTGAATTATATGAGGCATGTGGTTGTGGGAAATCAGCTCTCCTGGATCTATAGAATGTTGATCCTGGAGTAGAAAGATGCATGCCTTTCTAAAGCTACCCATTAATCTTTGAGTCTCCACCTCAGTTATCACTTTCAAAGCAAACTGGTGAGACCACGAACAAACAAGACCTTCAGAACCCAAGCTTCCTGTCCATTGAACTTCTCAGTGTACTAGGTCCACTCCTCTCCAACTCACAGTAACTTCATGCAGCCATCCCCCAAACAGGGAAGGGAAATGTCTGCTTCCAGTTTCCTGGTGTAAAGGTTTTACACCTTCCCATCATAATCAAATCAGTCTTCTACAATACGTTGTCTCTCGACATGGCAGTCAGACATAAGCCTTGAAGACAAGAAGTGTAAGAAATGGAAATGTTTTGTTTTCTCCACTAACCATCCACTCTAGAAGGGTAGCTGTTTTGTCGAAAGGCCCAGCTTGACTGAGGGCCTTATAAGAACTTATAAGAAGTGTAAACTTGGGGCTGGAGAGATGGCTCAGCGGTTAAGAGCACTGACTGCTCTTCAGAGGTCCTGAGTTCAATTCCTAGCAACCACATGGTGGCTCACAACCATCTGTAATGGTATCTGATGCCCTCTTCTGGTGTGTCTCAAGACAGCTACAGTGTACTCATATACACAGAATAAATAAATAAATCTTTTAAAAAAATGTGATCTTGTCCTGTGTTGAAACTCTTAAGTTCTTTATTAGGGTTTCTCCATTACCGTTTTTTTTTTTATTGGATATTTTCTATATTTCAAATGTTACCCCTTTCCCAGTTTCCCCTCCAGAAAGACTGTATCTCATCCCTCCTCCCCATGCTTATATTAGGGTGCTCCCCCATCCACCGACCCACTCCCTCCCATCTTCCTCTTCTGGCATTCCTCTTCCATCCCAGAAGCATCAAGCCTTCATAGGACCAGAGCTTGTCCTCCCACTGATGCCTGACAAGGCCATCCACTGCTACATTATGTGGCTGGAGCCATAGGTAGCTCCGTGTGTACTCATTGATTAGTGGTTTAGTCCCTGGGTGCTATAGGGGGTCTGGTTGGTTGGTATTCTTGTTCTTCCTATAGAGTTGCAAACTAATTCAGCTACTTCAGTCTTTTTTCTAACTCCTCCACTGGGGACTCTATTATCAGTCCAATGGTTGTCTGCTAGCATCCACCTCTGTATTTGTCAAGATCTGGCAGAGTCTCTCAGGAGACAGCAATATCAAGCTCCTGTTAGCATGCACTTCCTGGCATCAGTAGTAGTGTCTGGGTTTGGTGACTATATGTGGGATGGATCCCATGTATGGCAGTCTCTGGATGACCTTTCCTTCAGGCTCTATTCCACATTTTATCTCCATGTTTCCTCCTGTGAATATTTTGTTTGCCCTTCTAAGAAGGACTGGAGCATCCACACTTAGGACTTTATTCTTATTGATCTTCACGTGGTCTGAAAACCGTATCATGGATATTCTGAGTTTTGGGGCTACTATCCACTTAGCAGTGAGTGCATATAGTGTGTGTTCTTTTGTGATTTGATTACCTTACTCAGGATGATATTTTCTAGTTCCATCCATTTGCCTAAGAATGTAACGCAGTCATTGTTTTTAATAGCTGAGTAGTACTCAATTGTGTAAATGTACTGTATTTTCTGCATTCATTCCTCTGTTGAAGGATATCTGGATCCTTTCCAGCTTCTGGCTATTACATATAAGGCTTCTATGAACATAATGGAGCATGTGTCCTTGTTATATGTTGGAGCATCTTTTGGGTATGTGTCCAGGAGAGGTATAGCTGGGTCCTCAAGTAGTACTATGCCCAAATTTCTGAGGAACTGCTAGACTGATTTCCAGAGTGGTTGTACCAGCTTGCAAACACACCTACAATGGAGAAAAAGGAAGAAATTAATCCTTTAATTCCTAAAAGCCAAAAGAAGATAGCCACACATAATTTCACCTCTAACAACAAAAATAAGAGGAAACAACAATCATTATTCCTTAACATCTATTAACATCAATGTACTTAATTCCCCCAATAAAAAAAGTCATAGACTAATAGACTAGATATGTAAACAGGACCCAGTATTTTGCTGCATACAGGAAATGCACCTCAGTGACAAAGACAGACACTACCTCAGAGTAAAGGGCTGGAAATAAATTTTCCAAGCAAAAACAAGCTGGAGTAGCCATTCTAATATCAAACAAAACCAACTTTCAACCAAATGGTATCAAAAGAGATAAAGAAGAACACTTCATAATTGTCAAAGGACAAATCTACCAAGGTGAACTCTCAATTCTGAACATCTATGCTCTAAATGCAAGGGCACCCACATTCATAAAAGAAACTTTACTATAGCTCAAAACACACATTGCACCTCACACAATAATAGTGGGAAACTTCAACACCCCAGTCTCATCAATGGACATATCATGGAAACAGAAACTAAACAGAAACACAGGGAAACTAAGTTATGAACCAAGTGGATTTAACATATCTATAGAACCTTTCATCCTAAAAAAAAAAGACTATACTTCCCTCTCAGCACCTCATGCTAACTTCTCCAAAATTGACCATATAATTGGTCACAAAACAGGCCTGAACAGATACAAGAAGATTGAAATAATCCCATACATCCTATCAGATCACCATTGAACTAAGGTTCAATAACAACAAACACGACAGAAAGCCCACATACACCTGGAAGCTGAACAATGCTCTACTAAATGATAACTTGGTCAAGGAAGAAATAAGAAAGAAATTAAAGACTTTTTAGAATGTATTGAAAATGAAGGCACAACAAACACAACCTTATGGGACACAATGAAAGCAGTGTTAAGAGGAAAACTAATAGCTCTGGATGCCTCCAAAAAAGAAACTGGAGAGAGCATACACTAGCAGCTTGACAGTGCACCTGAAAATTCTAGAACAAAAAGAAGCAAATACACCCAAAGGGAGTAGAGAGCAGGAAATAATCTAACTCGGGGCTGAAATCAGTCAAGTAGAAACAAAAAGAACTAGATAAAGAATCAACAAAACTAGGAGGTGGTTCTTTGAGAAAATCAACAAGATAGATGAACCCTTAGCCAGACTAGCCAGAAGGCACAGAGACCATATCCAAATTAACAAAATCAGAAAGGAAAAGGGAGACATAACAGAAATTGAGGAAATTAAAAAAAATCATCAGGTCCTACTACAAAAAGCCTGTATTCAACAAAACTGGAAAATCTAGAGGAAATAGACAATTTTCTAGATAGATACCAGGTACCAAAGTTAAATCAGGATCAGATAAAACATCTAAACAGTTCCATAACTCCTAAAGAAATAGAAGCAGTCATTAAAAGTCTCCCAACCAAAATAAAAAGCCAAGGACCAGATGGGTTTAGTGCTGAATTCTATCAGACATTCAAAGAAAACCTAATACCAATACTCTTCAAACCATTCCATAAAATAGAAACAGAAGGAACACTACCCAATTTGTTCCATAAAGCCACAATTAGGCTTATACCTAAACCACACAAAGACCCTACAAAAAAAGAGAACTTCAGACCAATTTCCCTTATGAGTATTGATGCAAAAATACTCACTTAAATTATTTCAAAGTGATCAAAATGATCATCCATCATGATGAAGTAGGCTTCATCCCAGGGATGCAGGGATGGTTTAATATACAGAAAACCATCAATGTAATCCACTATATAAACAAACTCAAAGATAATAACCACGTGATCATTTCATTAGATGCTGAGAAAGCATTTGACAAAATTCAACACCCTTTCATGTTAAAAGTCTTGGAAAGATTAGGAATTTAAGACCCATAAACATAGTAAAAGCAATATGCAGCAAACCAGTAGTCAACATCAAACCAAATAGAGAGAAACTGAAGCAATCCCACTAAAATCAGAGACTAGTCAAGGCTGCACACTCTCTCCTTACCTATTCAATATAGTACTTGAAGTCCTAGCCAGAGCAATTAGACAACAAAAAGAGGTCAAAAAGGTACAAATTGGAAAAGAAGTCAAAATATCGCTATTTGCAGATGAAATGATAGGACACTTATGTGACCCCAAAAATTCTACCAGGGCCTTCCTAAATCTCATAAACAACTTCAGCAAAGTGGCTGGATTTAAAATTAACTCAGATAAATCAGTAGCCTTTCTCTACTCAATGGATAAACAGTCTGAGAAAGAAATTAGGAAAATGACCCACTTCACAATAGTCACAAATAATATAAAATACCTTGTTGTGACTCTAATCAAGCAAGTGAAAGATTTATATGACAAGAACTTCATGTCTCTGAAGAAATAAATCGAAGAACTCTGAAGCTGGAAAGGTCTCCCATGCTCATGGATTGGTAGGATTAATATTGTAAAATTGGCCATCTTGCTAAAAAGCAATCTTCAGATTCAGTGCAATCCCATTCAAAACTCAACTCAGTTCTTCATAGAGTTAGAAAGAAAAATTTGCAAATTCATTTGGAATAACAAAAAACCCAGGATATTGAAAACTATTCTCAACAGTAAAAACCTTTTGGGAGAATCACCATCCCTAACCTCCAGCTGTATTACAGAGCAATAGAGATAAAAACTGTGTGGTATTGGTACAGAGACAGGGAGGTAGATCAATGGGATAGAATTGAAGATCCAGAAATGTACCCACACCATGGGTGCATGGTCACTTGATCTTTGACAAAGAAGCTAAAACTATCCAAATGGAAAAAATACAGCATTTTTAATAATTGGTGCTGTTTGAACTGGCAGTCAGCATGTAGAAGAATGAAAATTGATCCATTCTTATCTTCTTTTTCAAAGCTCAAGTCCAAGTGGATCAAGGACCTCCACATAAAACCAGATACACTGAAACCAATAGAAGAGAAAGTAGGAGAGAGCCTAGAGCACATGGGCTAGTGAAAAATTTCCTGAACAAAACACCGATAGCTTATGCTCTAAGATCAACAATAGACAAATGGGACCCCATATAACTTGTAAAGCTTCTGTAAGGCAAAGGACACTGTCAATAGGACAAAAGCGCAATCAACAGATTAGGAAAAGGTCTTTACCAATCCTACATCTGATAGAGGGCTAACATCCAATATATATAAAGAACTCAAGAAGTTAGACTCCAAAGAATCAAGTAACTCTTTTAAAATGGGGTATAGAGCTGGACAGAGAATTCTCAACTGAGGAATATTGAATGGCTACAAAGCCCCTAAAGATCTGTTCAACATCCTTAGTCATGAGGGAAATGCAAATCAAAACAACCCTGAGATTCCTCCATTATCTTTTTTTTTTCTTTTTTTCCGGAGCTGGGGACTGAATCCAGGGCCTTGTGCTCGCTAGGCAAGCGCTCTACTGCTGAGCTAAATCCCCTACCCACCCTCCATTATCTTTTAATGAGGCCTTTACCTCCTCTTCCTTTATCGGGGAGCCAGTGTGCCGTTCAAGTGTGCCGTTCATTCTTCCTTTCCTTGGTGACTGTTTTCATCAGACCAGTCACCCCCTTGTGACCACTGAAGGTTTTTTACCTTTTGTGCCTTTGGAACAATGTTTCTGAATTGTTCTCTCTCCTCTTCCTGTTCACCACTTCGAGTGGAGGCCGCTCCTCGTTCACCATTGGTCTAGTCCCCTTTCTCTTCTGTGATGAAACGCACCTACCAAACGTTCCTTGGGAGAGAGAAGGGTAATTTCAGCTTACAATTCAGAGCTCACCGGCCATCATTGAAGGAGCTCAGGAGAAGTTACGGAGGGATTCTGCTTTCTGGCTCA
The DNA here is from genome assembly GCF_021556685.1 of Rattus norvegicus. Lineage (NCBI taxonomy): Eukaryota > Metazoa > Chordata > Mammalia > Rodentia > Muridae > Rattus > Rattus norvegicus. Next base: position 41,056,549 of record NC_141552.1, read on the forward strand.
CTCTCCGACTTGCTCCCTGCTGACTTCCTTATACAGTTCAAGCTCACAAGTGTGCAGATGGTGTCTCCTACAGTGAACTATGACCCCTATAATCAATCAACAGTCCAGAAAAGTTCTCACAGATGTGGCCATAAGATAGTCTGATCAATACATTTCTTTTTTTTTTTTTTTCTTTTTCTTTTTCGGAGCTGGGGACCGAACCCAGGGCCTTGCGTTTGCTAGGCAAGCGCTCTACCACTGAGCTAAATCCCCAACCCCAAAATTTAAGTAGATTTCTTAGCATGGCCAAGGCCCTGTTTTTTGGTTTTCTTTTGTTTTGTTTTGTTTGTTTGTTTGTTTGTTTTTTTTTCCGGAGCTGGGGACCGAACGCAGAGCCTTGAGCTTGCTAGGCAAGCGCTCTACCACTGAGCTAAATCCCCAACTCCCCATTTCTTTAATTAAAATTGACACATCCTAGAAATCTTGGATGTGTCAAGTTGATAATAAAAACTACTGGGGGGCAACTATTTTAGCCCGGAACTTTCTAGAATGTGCTTACATGGATGATCTAGGTCTACAAAAAATAAATATCTTCTTTCTTTCTGAATCTGTACCTGTCATTATATTTGTTGTACACTGGTAAACCTGAAGCAATCTGCTTGATTTAGTATCTGCCCTTTCCTGACAATGTTTTAAGAGCAATCATAGATGGGGGAAAGCCACCGGAAGTCATTTAAATGAGTCAGGACATAATGGAGGTTCCAAGGCCATGGATTTTAGTCTCAATTTCTTCCCCACACTGGAACCAGCCAAGTTTGTACAGATTTAACCTTTATGGTTCCACAGTAAGATCAGATGTCCCTGTAAAGTTATTCACTTCTGAAGCTTTAAAACCAGCAGACTCTTCTTTTAAATTGTGGTGGTAAGCTTTTTAAATAAATAATTTTAAGGAGCAAATTTATACGATCATTTCTTATTTGTCACAAACCCATTGAATTCAAGAATTCGCCCTTTCTTCATTCTGCTTAGCCTCCATTTATTGTTGCTCCACCATGACCAGAGAGGGTTTTTTTTTTTCTTTTTTTCATCTAATACAATTTGAGGTCTTCTTGGAATGTTTGTAGTTCTTTCAGACCCTAGAAGTTGTACTAACTTACAGTCAACTTTCTCATGATCCAGTTTTTTAAAGCGTGAAAAGTCTAACTGAGGCCTGTTTCTACCATTTCCAGTAACTCTCTCTAACTTCAGAAACAAGCAGCTCCCAACACAGAATTTGCTACTGGTGTTAGGAAACACAACCCAAAAATTCAAATGACAGAACAGGGTGGAAAGATAGTAAATATCTTATTGATTTTAGTCCAATTATTGTCTGATTACTATCAGTTCATGGTTTATTAATCTAATCTCAGCGAGTAGAAATCTCTCAAATAATTGTCACCACATGTGGAAATGCAATCCTGAGAGCCGGGAAAAATTCAGCACTGTACTTTTTATTCCCACAGCAGCCAGCATTGGAAACATTGCTACAGTTTCACAAGGGTTCTCTTTTCCTTTAACAGACTTTATTATTTAAAGGGTTGGGTTCACCTTAAAGATGAAAGGAACAGCAGTTTCTTAGCCAATTCTGTCTTCACATATGCATAGTCTCTCCAACAACAGTAGCACGTGTGTCAGCATTGATCAATCTGTATTGTCATGTTAATTTCATCCACATTTGCAGTTTTCATAAGTTCTCTCCTGTGTTTGTTGTACTTACAGTGAGTGTATGGACTTTGATGAGTGTTTAATGAAACATACCTACTTTTCTTCTTCTTCTTCTTCTTCTTCTTCTTCTTCTTCTTCTTCTTCTTCTTCTTCTTCTTCTTCTTCTTCTTCTTCTTTTCTTCTTCTTCTTATTCTTATTATATTATTATTATCATTATTATTATTATTCTTAAATAAACTTTTCAACTCCACATCCTGCTTGATCTCCCCTCCCAGCCACCTCCTTCCACATTCATCCCTTCCATTCACCCTTCCCCTCTGAGGGGTGCCCCTCCTGAGTATCTCCACACCCCCCTGGCATTTCACGTCTCTGTGAGGCTCAATGTTTCCTCTTCCACTGAGGTCAGACAAGGCAGTCCAGCTAGAAGAACATATCCCATATACAGGCAACAGCTTTTGGGATAACTCGCTCTCCAGTTGTTTGAGTCCCGCATGAAGACCAAGTTGCACATATACTACATATGTGTGGGGAGGCCTAGGTCCAGCCAGCATTTGCTCTTTGGTTGGTCGGTCAGTCTCTAAGAGCCCCAAGAGTCCAGGTTAGTTGACTCTGTTGGTCTTCCTATGGAGTTCTTATCCCCTCTGAGGCCCACAATCCTTCCCCGTACTCTTTCATAAGAGTCTTTAAGCTTTATCTGATCTTTGGCTGTGGGTCTCTGCATCCCTCTAAATCAGCTGCTGGGAGGAGCCTCTCAGAGGACAGCCATACTAGACTTCTGTCTGCAAGCATAAAAGAGTATCATTAGTAGTGTCAGGGATTGGTGCTTGCCCATGGGATGGGTCTCTAGTTGGGCCAGTTATTGTAACGCAGAACAATTTCACTCGCTTATGAATCTTCCACACTTTGTCTGTTCTAGCCCCTGCCTATGACATTTACATTTTCTTCCTGATTTCGCCTTTTCTGTGATCGAAAACTCATGATATTCACTAAGAATCATGGAATATGCAGGTCTTTTACAGTGCCTAATTTTCCATAATGATATGCAGTCAAGTTTCCTCCATGCCCCTGTATATACTGAAAGGTACTGTGTTTCCGGTGTTTATCATTTAGTTCAATTTGGAACAATCCTTTCATGTGTATTAATTTCAAACCTTTCGGTGCCTATTTCTCATATCCACTCCGGGTGTCTTTGAGCACTGACTTTCTAGCGTGCCTCTGAATTTGTCATTGCCTTCATTCTTCTTGTAAAATACAAACTCAAAATGCTCTGTGGTGTGGATCTGCACTCCGCTAGTCATGTTCTCATCCCTGTACTCCGATCTGTTGGAAACTTGGGCTCAGATAATCACTGAACAGAAGGCAGACCAAGGTTTAGAGAGAACCACGCTGCAGCCGGGAGCAGCTTTATGGAATAAGCTGAGCACTGATTTGTTGACCATGACATATGTAAAATCTCAAAGCAATTGATATCACATATATTTGTTTTCTTTCTTTCCTTTTTTATTGTTTTTCTCCTTTTGGGTTCTGGGTTTTTAATGTTACCCCAATCTCTTTATACTGGTGGATACGAGGTTTCGGTTTCTTACGGAGTCAACACCTTCACGCTGCTGGGTTCTTTTGCCTGGCAGCCCGCGTGTGTTACTGAATTTGGCTTATATTTGTTTGCGACAGTGCTTTATGAACCGTTTTATTTCTGAGGCCCCTCATGGTGTTTGTATCTTTCCTTTGAATTTTACATTCTGGGGGCTTTTTCTTTTTTCTTTTCTTCCCTGAGAATTTGTTGGTTGATTTTTAAAATTTTAAAACACCTTTAGGCTGATTATTCATCTCTAGAGGGTTTTTTCCCTATAGCAAATTTGTTTTATTTATGTTTTTGATTATGTACTAGCTTTTCTGTCTTTAATTTACTTTGTTTTTCTTTATCCTAGTTCCTTGGGCATAATGTTAAGCCACTTATCATAAATCTTCCTGTTACTTAACGCAGGTTCTTCTTGTTGAAATAGTCAATGTATTTCCTTTGGCCTTAGTCCACTTCGTTTGTTTTTTGTTTGTTTGTTTGTTTGTTTCGTTTTTTGTTTTTTGGGTTTTTTTTCGGTATGATGTGTTAATATTTTTGTTTATCTAAAATGACTTTTCAGTGGTCCTCTTGAATTTTTCTCTGGTCATGTGACTTATGGTTTAGTTTTATTTAATTGCTTCATTGGTATGTTGCGTGGGCTGTTTATTTCTCACGTATCTGTGGGTCTTCCAAAATTCCTCCCATTATAATTTCTCATTTCATAAAATTTTTTGTCACAAATAATACTTGGGATGGTTTCAGTGTTCTCAAATTTGTAAAGACTTGTTCGTTTCCCAGCATACGGTCTATCCTGGGGAATGTTCTATGTGCACAAAGAAAGATTTTATAATCCACTATTTAAACATATGAAGGAATATATATATATATATCTTATGGATTAAAGAACATTATTATCTATTAGTTTATTCTTTTTTATTCTCTCATATTTATTACTATGGTTATGTTTAGACATTCCCATAGTGAATAAATACATTTAATTGCAGGTTTTAAGCTCTCATCCTGACTGGTCCATTTATTAGCAATCTTATTTCTCTGTTAGCTGCTGTAAGCTTGCAGCAGGAGTGTCCACCTCCTACACATCAGCTTAAATGTGTCTTCCAGGCTAAGGTAGCTCTTGTTATTTAGAGCTAGTATGCTGATTTTTTTATCAGTCTGTGTCATTTGATTGGACAACGTATTCAAGAACGAGCAAAATAATGATGACAGGCGCATTGGTTACTTTCAAGTATAGGTTTGCAATGGCTTCATGGAAGTATAATTTTTATACAGTATATGAAATTAGTTTGGAATGAAGAATTTGGTAAGTTTTGAGAATACCTTGCTATTATCATTCTGATGGTATAGTTTGCACTAACTCAAAACCTCCATTTACTTATAACTCATATATATATTACATTAATAAATGTTTATTCATAACTTAAAGATGGAGATGCATTCTAAGAAGTACATTACAAGGCAATTTTGACTAGAAGACCATGATAGAACATCATACAGAAGCTAAGAGACCTTCCATGTCACCAGGCACTAAAGCTGTATGTAGTCACCCTTCTGAGCAGGGTCCTTCATCAGACAGAGCATTATGTGGTCCGTGACAGTGTTTAAATAAAGTATAAACATAATCAATGCAATGAAACAGCAGAATAATCAAGGTGGCATTCATTCGGTAGTATGAATCCATCCCTCCACCACTAAATTGCACCAAAGGCATGAGTTCCTCTGCTTTCTGTCACTGCACTTTGTTTTGGATTCCTGGGATTTGGATGAGTATAGTTCATACAGCATGCACTCTTGTCTTTTCTCTCTTATGAAAGGCAGGATAGGGTAAATCATTTCAATTCTAATGGTTACTGGAATGTGTAATGGTTTGTACAGTTTGTATTTATTTTAAAACTCAATTAACAAATGAAACCCAAAGAAATGGACAAACGTATTTACTAAATTAGCACAATATTTTAACACTACAATAAAACACTTACCCTGATATGCTTTTGTGCTAAGTTCTAGTCTCACCTCCAATTTTTGGTACTCACTGTCCTCTCTGTCTGTTCTATCCATAATATCTTCCCATTGGCAGATGATACAGAGGGCACCATCAATTATGTGACCCTGAGGGTCACCTTTCTATCACTCAGTGGTGGTGAATTTGAGAGCCATTACTTGTTGTGTACAGAAACAATTGGTTCTTTTCGAGTTAGTATTGCTTCTGGTTGCTATTCCAAGGCACACATGCTTGATGACACCTTTATCCATTTAGTTGCTGAAGACTATGTTAAAAGTTCAGGTTCTGCAAATTACAGTTACAGTTATAAAGTTGTAATTAATGCTAACAGAAATATATATATATATATATAAATGCAAATGTTTTTTCCCTATGGCAAATCACTGAGGTGCCTATATCATGTGTAGACATTCAATATTATAAGAAACTAAAATCAGATTCAAACCTAGATGTTTTATTTGGAATTTTCCATTGCAGTAACATACAAACATGTAGTTCTCTATTTATGCTCTTCCCATAGATCTACCCGTGATTTTTATCTAAGTATCAATAATATGAGCATATGTTTATGTTCTTAACAGTGAACTACAGATCTCCTTTGTAAAATGTGTCAGCTGATTTGCTTGTGACACATTTTGTTGGGTGGTTTATTTTCTTATAGATCAATATAGACGTTTACTTATATTTGTAAATACAAGTCATCAGTGATGTGTAACTTGCTTACATTTCCCTATAGGAGAGATGTTCTTTCTGTCAATATGTTGATACTAAAATATCAACATTAGATATTTCTAATTTCAATGAGGCTAAATTAATACATTATTGTACTTTAATGATTTTGGTTTTTTTTATCACTTTGTTTCACTAAAGATCGAAACTTATTTTTTGTTTTCTCTAGCAGTTCGCAGCACGTTGATTAGGAATTACATTTTTAGTGAGGTGTATGCAGTTTGATTCAGTGGTGAGCATTTACTATTCATAAATGCGTTCTAGCACCATTTAATGAAAATCTATTGACTTTCCTCTAAATACTTCTTTTTATTTAATGTGGATTGATTACTTAGAACAACTTCATATAGGCAACTATTTTTCTATATTTTTCATCTATCTCCCATCCATCTCGAGTTCTTCGATGTTAAGTTCATGAATCACGTGATTTATATGCATCATTGCTTTTCTCTGCAGATAGACACAATTTCAAGTTTGTGCTTTATCTTTTGTGTGTTTTCACTGATTTTTCTGGCTAGAACCTTCAGTGCAATTCCAATTAGAAGTGAGAATAGATGTTAATGTCTTATTTGGATCTCAAAGTGGAAAAAAATCAGTTCTCCCATTAAGAAGTACTCGTTTATTCTTTCGAAGAATGCTCAGTGTCAAAAGAAATTACTGTCTTTTTCTTTAGCCCTTTGGACTCAGCTCTTTTCTGCGCTTCTGTTGAGGAATATGTTGCATAGTGGACTGTCTGCAATTGGTTATTGTGATCAAACATGCTGATTGCGTGTAGAAAATCAAACTATATCGTACTGGCACTAATTACTAAATGTTGCATTTGGTTGGCAAAAGTAGTTCAGAATTTTACCGTTTTTGCTAACAATACTAGCTGGCATAGTTTTCCCTCCTTGTAGTGTGCATCTTAAAGAAGAGCTAACACCAGGTCCTCAGAATGATTTGGGAATATTTCTTCTTTTTCAGTTTTATAAAATTTGATTTCTATAGGTAGGAAAATATTGGGTAGAAAGAAATAGGTGCTAGATAAACCATAATGCCATCTTTCCCTCTCTGCATTAACAATCAAACAAAAAAGGCAATGCAATTAGTCTGTAAGTCATGGAAGACGATAGATTTCATGCCAGAGGTCATTGCTAAAAAAGGTGTGACACCAAGGCAAGTGGGTGTTCATAATTGTATTTTCTTTTTAACTCTACAGATAACAGAAGTTCAAACCATTTCCTTCCAGGAGTCTATCAAGGACCTCTGAGGTACACCTGTACACCAGAGGCAAGGCATGTTTCAGAAGCCCCCTGAATTGAGGGAGGTTTGTTGTTTCCAGTCATTGAAGGACCCCCACAGAGGTAATGATGCTGTCTTTTAGTGTATGTCCAGTGATGAGCAGAAAATAAACTGAGTTCGTCTCCTCACATGTGCTGAGAGCAGGATGGCATCAGATCCCTTGCCTCCCATCACAGCCTGATGCTGTGTTCCCGTTACACTTATTTCTTAGGAAATCACTTTGCATTTTCACCTTATGATAACTTTAGAGTGCCATCATAAATTATCTGCAACTTTACCTTAAAGAGTCTTTATTAAAACCAGGATGTTTTCATCTGCAGCCAGGATCCTTAATACTGGAGTTCCTAAGAATTTGAATCTGGGAATTTTCTCAGTACTTTGATTTTGTCAGTGGACTGTCCTTTCTGTGTGTTATTTCCTTGTGGGAACTGGTCCTGTCCAGTGATGGTGACATGGCAGAACTGCCAGTAAAAGCACTCTGTTCATCTACCATAGATATAGGGAGGTGAAACAAACTGGCTCAGTGAGTGACATGGATGCTGAATGACCAAAGATCATTTACGTTATTGATCAGGAACTGAAATTACCATGCAAGTGTGGAAATATCAGACATTCTTACACTACCTAAAAATAACTCAGTGCTATACTCCATGCAATGTGCATACCCACGCGTACACACACACACACACACACACACACACACACACACACACACACACACACACACACAGAGAGAGAGAGAGAGAGAGAGAGAGAGAGAGAGAGAGAGAGAGAGAGAGGAGAATAAAGACAGAAGGACAATCTTCCTATTTAAGAGCTTGCCTCAATTGTGTCTAAAGCTTAGTTTATGCTTTTTCATTCATGAGGCAAACAATTGTCCTTTGTTTAAGTATATCTATGTGTATTTGTGTGTGTGTGTGTATGTGTGTGTGTGTGTGTGTGAGAGAGAGACACACAGACAGACACAGAGACAGAGAAACAGACAGAGACAGACAGCCAGAGGGACAGAAATGCACACAGAAATGATTTCAATAAAGCACTTACCAGTATTGAAAGTGTTTGAATCGCGTATGCTAAGAACTTACCTTATGATATTTCATTTTTGTTCTGCTCCAAATGTTAGATTCATACCTTCAAATATATTTATTTGGCTGCACGACTCAGAGGCAACTGAACTTATAATACTCAAAGCTAAAAATTGGTTTCTCCTCCAAATTTGTACGGATTGGTTCATTTGCACCCCAGCTCACCCCTGGGACTGGACTCTGAAGTTCACTCCAATTGCCTGTCTCCTCTCCCTGCCAACTTGAAGACTTGGCTTTCTGATCCTCAAATGCTATATCAAGCTTCTGCCTTCTCTTCACATTTTACTGATGTAAACCCAGTCCATGCCAGGCCACCTGCCACTATATATACATTTTCAGTTGCCTCAGGATTTAGCATTTTGATTCCCTGCAGTACGACATTTAGAGTCTTTGAAAATGTAAGTTAGGCTTCTTAACTTCCTGTTTAAACCTTGAATTTGCTTCTGATTGCATCTGATGTGAGACTGAATCCCTCCTTATAAGGATTCCCAACAATTTGAATATCAACTCTACACCATTCTCATCCCATTTGTCACTAAATACACACACACACACACTCACATACACACACATGCACACACACACTCACTCACACACACACATACTCACACACACATTACATTCACACACTCATACACACACTCACACACTCATACACACTCATACACACTCACACACACTCACACACACACTCATATACACTCACACACACTCACACACACACACACTCACACATATACTCACTCACACACACACACACACACACCACCCTTTATGTGTATCTGTCTTCTTTCAACTGAATGTTTCTCTTCGTTTACAGCTCAATGTAAATTACATCTATTTAAGATGATTAACTGAGGCTATCATTTCAAGAGAAGAAACTCTTAACCAAAATAAATTCATCAAGTCAAGAAGGGTTATGTCTGTAACCACAGAATTCAACAGGCAGAGAAGAACAAGAATTGTGTTAGAGACTACATAGTGAGAGTGATAACCAAATCCTTAGATGATGTTCTTCATATTGCATATTATATTCTTTTTTTGGTTGCATATTATATTCTTAATAATTGTAGTTTAGTTAATTTTGTTTTTCATTGGTTTCTACAGTAGAGCAGACTATAAAGTCTATTAATAGACAAGTCATTACTCTTGTCTGCTGCTAAGCTCGCTTGACCTAGATCACAGATACTCAGAAGTATTTTCAGGCTGTGGCTGTGGCTTAGTCTTTCCCTTGCATATCTGATCCTAGTACTCTAAAAAACTGCCAAGTAAAAATAATAATTTAAATAAATATAGAAAGGAATGGATATGAGGTATGAGACAGAAAAAATTGAAACAAAAGTTTGATTTCTATTTTCAGGAATGTTAAGATCTTTCGAATAAAATACATAATAGTTTAACCCAACATGATAGTTATGAAAATAGTCAAAGGGAAGAAGCAAATGACCTCAAAGCAGTCTGGAAGAGTATATGCATTCATACAGTTCTGTGTGTGTGTGTGTGTGTGTGTGTGTGTGCGTGTGTGTGTGTGTGTGCATGTGTGTGTGTCTGCATGCACATGTGTGTATGTGTGTGGGTGTTCATGTATGTGTGCCTTGTGTGAGTATGTGTGTGTATGCGTGTATGTGTGCCTGTGTATGTGTGTGATGCATGTGCATGCGTGTGTGTGTATGTATATGTGCCTGTGTGAGTGTGTGGCCTTGTGAATGTGTGCATGAATGTATGTGGTGTATATGTGCAGCATGTGTGTGTGTTTGTGTATATATGCCTGTGTGAGTGTGTACCTTTGTGAGTGTGTGCATGAGTGTGTGTGTGTTTGTGTATGTGTGCCTATGTGAGTGTGTGCATGAGTGTGTGTTTGTGTGTGCATACAAGCACATGCGTGTGTTTATGTATGTGTGCCTGCGTGAGTGTGTGCATGTGCATGTGTGCATGTGTGTATGTGTGTATGTGTGCACGCATGCATGTGTGTGAGTGCATGTGTTTGTGTATGTGTGGTTGCGTGATTGTTCGCCTGTGTGAATGTGTGCATGAGTGTGCATGTGTGTGCATGTGTGTTTGTGTGTGTGTGTGTGTGTGTGTGTGTGTATTTGCACTTCATGCAGTGACTCCCAGTTTGTAATAATAGCCTTAGAGGGAAAGTGAGACCAAATTGTAAAACTGAGTAAACAACAAACATCATCTGTTTTGGGTGGAGCTATAATTGTAGGAATAGAGGAAGATGCATATGAACAATATCCCCTTGGCCGTGACCAGGGGTGATAATACTTCCAAGGCTCCATGGTGGAAACACCTACAACCTTTTTGACAATAACAGGATTAATGTGTGTAATTAGGCAAGGAAGAGACAAAACTCATTCCAGCTTACAACTAATACATTGATCCCACCAACAGCCAGAAGGTCTCTGTATGAACTGGGGGAAGAGCCAGGTAATCATAAACATCCTAGAACACAGACATCCACTCACAGAAAGCAGATATCCTGGAAGACAAACCCAGCTTAAGAAATATCAAGGTAAGTATGACAATTAGCAGCAAACATCAGGAGAAAATAGAAGTTTGGTTTTAAAAAAGAGAATCCAATTATTTGTAGCAGAAAATCATTTGCCACATTTTATAAATGAAATGAGACATTTGTAAAATAAGTGTGGGAAATACTTTAAAATCTTACATTGTGAGAGAAATGTGGTGTGGCTTCAAGGAACCCTTATGTAGTTTTCAGGAGCCACCATTGTCAACTGACAGGAAAATGTTGTTTTGAAGTCTCCGGCCCACACTGAGGCCTTAGCCATCGCACTCGGGGAGCGGCAGTGTTGACAGTAGATGTAGGAGTCTCCCTGCTGCCTTCACTGCGATGAAGCTGCCTGTGCGCCCACACAGGTGAAGGGAGGATGCCTCTCCTGCCTTCCGTGTGTGGACTAAGTGGCTACTGTGAGCTGAACTTTCGTAGTATTGTGCAAGCACGTGAAAGCAATTTAATTTTAGAAATTAGCCCTTACACTTTTACGTACATAGGCTTCACAGGCATAAATCACGAGACTGAGACGAGCAAAAGCACAGGAGTGGATCTCTGCCTGGGGGCCACCATTGTCAGGGCCACCCCTGCGTCTTTTCCATGCTTCACTGAGTGGTAAGCCATATTATTGCCCTCATGATATGGATGTGTAAGAATGTGAACACATAGGAGCATTGGCTAACTTGAGATACAGCCTCATCTAACAGACTGACTGACGGTTTCTGTCTAGGTGTAGCCACTCAGAAGTACACTTTGCTTAGCTTTGTGCTAGCGCACTCTCCTTAGTTCCATTCTCCAAGAGCTGTGTGAATCTTAAGGGGGAGCAAACTGACTAAAGATGAACACTCCATTTCAACTTTAGGATCATCATGAAAACAGGACATTGATACAGAAGGCAGGGGAAGTGGAAGGGGACCACAGATGGGTCAAACTGTCACACAGCATGCGGTGACTGACTGAGGAGGGAAGAAACCATTGTTAATGTCAAAGGGGGTGAATATTATCACAGTTCTCAGTTTGAAACTAGGGACCACACTGAATAGTAAAGACACATGGACAAGAAAGTACTCATGGTCTTAGCAGGATGAGGGCAATGTGCTTTCCCCATATCTCACTATTTGACTTAAAGTTCATAGAGATAATTCTTCTTGGGCCATTGATTAGTTATTACAATCAAGAGAGAATTCAGTGCTTGCTATGAAAGGGACAGATGGACAAAGCCACAGAATGATGCCTGGTTGCTACACTCACACCGACTACTTGTTGACTTGACCAGCATCAATTATACCAACACATACTTTTCAATTCTCTCTCTGATCAAAACAGTGCCCCCAAAAAGCCTACCCAAGTCCTTCAGGGTATTCTTATTTTGACTGATGATTTCATTCCCTGGTAAGACTCAAGCAACCTATACATGAATGCTTAAAACACCAGCAAAATACTATTTCATAAGGCTACTCTCCAGCTCTCTGCTAAGCAGTATTTACTATAATTTCCTGTGGACAATCTCAATGTATCTACATCCAACATCCTTCCTGAGCTGATACAGAAGATGATTAGTGAAAACACAGACCGTTGAGAATGACCTGACACAAGAGGAATGCTCACTACTGTATCAGCTACATGCTTGAATCACACGGCAAGTAAAAGTTCACTCTTAACAAATGACCCCAGGCTCCCTTTGCTTAATCCATTGCAAAAGATCTAAATTAATGCCTTTGGAATTTGTATTCTGTTGTCATCTGCTATCAAGACTCACAAACGATCAGTTTGAGGTATTCTCTAGGCAAAAGAATCAGTTTGCCATGTTCAAATGACTCCACTTTAAACTAGACAACAAAGATTAATGATTTGCCACTCACAGCTGGACAGCTGTTGGCAGGGGATGGTTGCTAGGGGAAAGAGAATCATACTGTTTTTAGAGTGTGGCTACTGTAAGTTGCCTATGCCCTAGTGGATAACCTGGTACACACATGTGAGCAGCATTAACTGGACTCGCTGGGTTAAGTCTCTATCAATCTGTCTACCTATCATATAGGTATCTACCTATCATCTGAAATTTTAAAATAATTATTTATAATATCCTAATGTAGGATCATCACAGCTGCCTTTAACTCTGCTAGGGGCTTGTGCTTGATGCTTCTTCAAGAAGGGTGGCCCTGGAAGCCCACTGCGTCAGTGAAGTGATACTAATTGGTCAGCAATGTAAAACATGTGGTCCAGCAGAATTGAGGTCTATTCTCCTTGAAGTGTGATGTGTGCTATCTTTTTGATATTTCCATTAACGTTTAAATGTTGCCACATGGATTACAATGAAAAAGAATGTAAAATGGGGAGAAAAGCCAGAAACATAAAAATAAAACCATATTTATTTCAACAAAAATATACATACAGTGCATGATGAATATGATTTACACAAAATAAAATGAATGTGATATTCCTTCTAAGTGCTAATATAAAATGATCTACTCATGACTCATTTCCACGACGTATGGGAATACAAACACATAATTGGTTTATCTACAATATATATTTAACAAAAAAAGAAAGCAAGTGTCAACCTCCCAAATGGATACCACAAGAACCTGAAAATGCATTAAATTAAAAGATAACATGCTCACACAGAGAATTATGTGCACAAAGGGTGGGACATGTGCAGATAAGTGAATGTTCTGCCCTTTGAAAAATGTGAAGGCTTTTCAACACGAGATAGGTTCTGCTGTTGAACATGACATGAATCATTTTAAAAATTACCCAGATATTATAGAAATGTTGGTCAAATTTGAGTCTCTAAAACTTGCTGATAATGTTACATTTTGCTCTTTTGTTACCTAGGAATAATTTTAAATGATTGTAGAAATACTATGAAAAATGTATCTTCCGTTAAAGAATGGTATATACCTCTTTCCTTAAATACTGCTTTTACTGCATGCAGAGTGTGCTAATATGCATCTGGGGCACATGGCTTACAGAGAGAATCATTTATGCGAGTTGTATTTACGTTAATTTCCACGTTCTCTGGAACTAAACTCTGAATTTCTACTTCCTTAACTATGCATGCCCAAGTGCAAATCCAAGCGCGGGAAAACCAATTGCATTTTCCATTTTGGAGATTAGCATTATCTTATATGCATCCCTTTCTCTAGTTGGGTATTATATTGTCCTCTTAAATTAGAAGCATGATTGTATTTTCTAGTCTTAGAAATAAAATTCAAAGAGAAACTAACATGCCCTATAGCTCAGGAAAAAAAAAGTGAAATTTCTGTCTCTTACTTCCATATTAACTGGCATATCATATTTTATCAAAATTGTTGGTTATTAACTTTGTATTTTTAAAGTCAATGTTTGCATCTTTGTATGGAAACTTCTAATTTCATGTTATCAGAGAAAAAAAGATAAGTGTAATTCCCCCCGCCCTTTTTTACTTTAAAAGCTAAAATGATAAATATAGAATCAGAATTTACCCAGATTGGAGGTAAACTGTATGGATATGAATTTATGCTAAAACTCAATAAATCATGCTAGTTCTTAACAAATTAATTATCCTTTTCAGTGGTGAGCACTATGTATTTTACACAGTTCCAATATACCTGCTGTTCTCCACAGCTGGTGATTAGAGTGTTTCTCAGACATATTACTCAAATGTGTGTTAAAAATTCATTTATTTCTTGAGAAATTACAAAATGCGTCCCATAGATTGGACTAAAATGATGTGACACATCTCTCAGAATCAAATATATATATATATATATATATATATATATATATACACATACCTGTGTCATCTTACTAGACACCAGAGTGTAATTTATTTAATTAAACAGGATGGGTTTCAACTGTGTTCAATTTAGTAAACATTGAGTACAGTGACATAATTCTGCCTTTCCTTTCAACAATGCCATAATCATAAGCTTATACATTGTGATGAAGTATACTTTAGTGATATTATGATTACATTAACATTTTTCTGAATTTGATGCTGACGTATAATTCACAATAAGGCAGAATGCTAAGGGCCACTTGCAGCAGCTTATTAATTTAATTAATAAAACAAATGTTTTATTTTTAGTAACTCAATTATGGATAAAATAGAAGTATCCAAAATACTGAATTGAATAGCAGTGTTCCTTAAGGAGGATAAAATCTAAAATAAAATTATAATAATCTGATAAAAGATTGCTTTTCCTTAAAAGCCATTCTAATATTAGCCTCCTTCGGATAATTTGTTATTTTTCTGGAGAAAAGAAATGTCTGTAGTGGCATGGAGCCATGCTCTGGCTGGTAAATGCCTAACAACTGGTATTCCAGAAAATAAATATCCTAGTTTATAATGTTTGGCAATTTCTGTGGCTTAAATATTCCCATGATGGGGGATTTCAAGATAACAACATTGTGTTCCTAATTGTGGCATCCAATGGTTCATGATTGCATATTATCAATATAGCTCTTGAATAATGCAGCCCCGGCAGAGCTAACGACATTTAGAAATGTGATAGATACCAAAGTCTGGTTTGAAAAAAGCCAGGAAGTCATAAGATTGGATTTTAATCTTTACTTTTAACAAATTCATTTCATAATATGGCTGATTATGGTCACGTGGAGCAGGCAGTTTTCACAATTCCAGAAAACTCAACGACAACCTCTCACGAGTCAGCCACCGCAGGGATGCCTGGGAGGAAGCCTCCTGGCACGGCCTCTTTACAGAGGGAAGGATCTGACTAGGAAAAAAAAATCAAGTTTTCCCTTTTTACCATCCTGAGTCCTATTTTTCTAAAAACCACTTAATGTGTGAAAAGCAGGAGGCATGGGCTGTATCACCCAGTCAGGACTGGCTTTCAAGGTGGCACTGTTTGTCAGAAGCAATAGTATCATGAATGCTTAGTGGCCAGGAAGTACTGCCATGACTGGGCAAGGGCTGATTTTAATGAATTTATCAGCTACATCCTATAGTTATCATGGCCCTTCTGGGTTTCCAGACTGACCAAAATGTTAGCATTTAGAAGATGTTTTAATCAGTATGTGGGTAAAGCTCAAGGCAATATTTAGGAAGAGAAGTAGAGGTGGAAATTCAGTAGGCTGCTGCGTACAAATGTATCAAATGTATTAGATGTATCAAATGTACACTTAGTTGTCCTGAGGACACATGCACACTCTAGACCTTTGGGTAATAGTCCTAAGTGTGTCCTCCTTATTTGCTTTTGATAGATCACTCTGGTGGCTTTGTAAAGAGTTAAACCAGAACTGACACCTGCATTTGATAAGAGGAAAAACATATTTTTTGAGAAACAAAATAAAACAAAAGCCCCACTCCATTGTTTGGATATGTCATTTTCCTGAGAAATTGTTTGACTCTCCACCATCTCCCCAGATATGCCTGCTGGTACAGTTCTTAAATGAAAGCATGTTTGAGACAGTGTGAAGACAGCTGATGGAGCCACGTGACGGCAGCCATATTTATGCAGGGGAGATTGTTAAAAGTTTCATTTAATGTTTGGTTCTGAAAGTCTCGGTAAAGATGAATTATGATGTGGTTGCTTGAGTGCACTGAGATAAGAGTTGTCACACTTAAGAAATAGGAATTTTCTTGTTAAAAATCCTCTGTGGAAAGGTTGTACAGATGTACAATTCCCATAGGAAATGGTGCTGCTGTCAATGAATAAAACTTCATTTCTGTGGATTATGGAGGTCGACCTCTGATATTTCTACATAAGCATTTATTGACAAAGAAAAAATATCCTATGAAATGTCAGGCAAAACTGGAAAACTCTGATATTGGCTTTCCAGTTAATAAATATTTACAATATTTGAATCAAGATGGTTAATTTATAAAAATATATAAGCATAAACCGCTGTTTATAAAATATTTGTGACCAAAAAATTGTACAAGACATCCTCGACTGCATATCACTACTACCAAGTCCTACCAGCTTGATTAAAAACAGAATAATTAAAACCATTACATTAAATTACTAAAATGGAGAATAGGTCTGAGAACACTAAGATTAGTTTTCCATATAGAAATTCATTTTTAAAGGCTATACATAGTTTGGTAACAGCCACAGGTTATTAGTTTTACAACTAATTCCACTATGAGAAACCTCCGAGCGTTATCTTCTATTTTCAGTCTCTTGGAAAACTCAACATGGTCTACTTGAAAACCCTGTACAGGGAGGGAGCATTTTAGGCAAGTCGCTATCATATTATCCATGAAGACATACAATATGGCCCCATGAATGAAGTCACAGCAGAGAGGTATCAGTGTAAGAAGCCTCCATCATGCTCTGAAGCGATGTGTGCTTTGAGAAAGGGAAGAATATTCTTTTTCATATCACTTTATTCTGAGTGTTAATTCCAGTGATAAATTCTAATATTTCTATTTGGCTCTCCTCTGTCAATTTGCATACATAGCCAGTGTGGCAATCTGGAGAAGGACGCTGTAGATTGGGAGGTTTAAAGAGCAAGATGGTAAGGGCGGCCGAGATTGCCATTCTGCAGTCAAGTGCACTGCCTTGAGCCACTCACTTCTTTTGCATGGGAGTCTTCTGCAATGTGGTCTCCAAGGAAATGACTAACTTGGAATATTAGTAATTTTACATCTGGTGTTATTTTACTGTAAGGACAAATATGAGATCCAGAGTACCTGACAGGTACTGTGTATTTTATTACTGTTTGTGGCTTCACACATGTTCCAGGGTTCTCCACTTCACATATATTGACCTATGACAGACTGCAGACTCACACACTTAAGAGGACTCCCTGGGAACATGTCATAGAACTGTCTCTGCCTCTCACTTCCATGAAGTTTTCTGAATGATTTTCAAGCTGGTGGAGACTGTCCTTTGGGTCGTCAACAGGTACGGCCTTTACATTTCCTTGTAACTTTAGTACCTTGAAGAGTTTTCCCAGTATTCATTAAAGACTCTGCACTGCTGTGTCTAGGTGGGTTACCCAACCCACATCAGAGTTTTATGAAGAACCATGGTTTTGTGTTGTAGCTCATGACTCAGATCACACTTTCACCTACAGGCTTAGAAAGTAGAATCGCATCTAAACTGTACAAAGATTTGTACAAACATATACGCAAGCCATGTGAGTAATCAAGGACATGGCTTCCCATCACATAATTGCACTTACTACATGCATATTTTATAAAAGCCATAAGCTGGGCTGTTAGGTTGTCTGAAGTCAAGACTTCAAAGTGGCATTATATAAACTCACACCCTTTACTTGCTTACGTGGGGTGTGGCGTTCTCCATGTTACCTCTGGCACCATGGAAGCAACCTTGTTTCCTCAGGACACATTTTATTTAAATACTCTACCAATGGAATTACACTTTCTCAACTAACCTCAACCAGCGAGGTCTGTTAACCCAAAAGAGAAAAGATCGACCGGGCCCAGAAGTGCTGGCAAGGCTTTCTGTGTAATGTATTGGTCTTGATGTGAGTAAGACCCATGAGCACCTCACTCCGCAAACTCATAACAATAAAAAATAAAAACGACAGAGGTGGAGATCTTCAAAGCTCAATGTATTTGTGTTCCTGTTGTGTCTCCATGTTGGTAAACTCAGGTGTCAGCTTTTCCGTAAGTGCCTTCTGGAGGTCGGTAGCACTTGGGAAAAGCCATCAGCTGTAGCATGTTGAAAGCATATCTCCTGCATTTGATATTCTTCAGTACATTTTCTATGCGGCATCCTTCTCTGGGGAGAGGGGAAGAAAGTACAACTTCATGAAACACGGAATAAATAAATATGCTTTATTTGTTCAGTGCAGAGTTGCAGCAACAGTCCAAGTAAAAATAACCAAGATTCAACTCTACATTTCTTTTTCCACAAGTGATGATACATCTTACAAAATTAAATCCTAGGCCAGGCCCAATACCATTATTGCCTTCGGAAAGATATGATTAAGTTTCTTAACAGATATTTAACTTTTAATAAACTCTTTAAATATAATTTGCTCCACAATACAACTTTACTTTAATTTCATAAATATATCTGCCTTTGTATAGCTTTTCCACAAATTAACTATCTGTCCCTTAAAACACATTAAAATCTACATGTAGCCCTAAGGATGCAGTTCTAGGAATAAGGCATTTAATTTATTAAGTCTGGCCCTATAGATTTTTTTTTAAAGGAAGTTCCATCCCTATTTTACCTCACTGTTTTAGCTATGCAGTGCAGAGAGGAGATGGCTTTCTGAAGAGCCTGTCCCCTCTACCACAGTACAAAAGTCACAGGTGCTAAAAATGGCGCATCAAGACACAAATGAGACCTTGTTAAAAAGAATAGAAAAGTAGTCTGAAAGCCAAATCAACCCAAACAATAGTTACAAACAGGTTAATTTAATTACAAAACAGAAATAGCCATCCTTTTCATAAAGTCACTTGACAAAGAAGGTTAAGCACATGAATGGGTAAGGAATGATTAGGAACAGAGTAAGAAAAGCAGACACATTTCTATTAGCTGACGGCAACTCTGTTAATATTAGCACAGTGGAAAGAAAGTCTGCAACCACCACTTCCCGAGTGTCTTGGGGGTTTAACCGCTGCGCAATGTCCGACCTAATTTCTTTAGTGAATGACCCGGGATGAGGAGGTTCAGAACTTCAAGCTTGCAGGATTCTATTCTTTGTCTTACTCCAAAGACAGCAAGTTAAAAACTTGTCTTTAGCTATTTAATGGCGGGAAAGCACTTTTCCATAAACAAAAGAGCAAAAGAATCCACTCAATGCATAGTACCTTTTTTTGCCTTTTAGGTTTTAGGGAAAAACAAAATCAAGAACAAAACAAAACCACAATTCAAACATTTCTTCTTCTAATTTTTTTTTAAATTCTGTGAATCTGAAAATGTAGAAATCTTACAACATTGTCTCTTGTAGAGAATTAAAGTCCATTGTCTCTTGTAGAAAAGCAAGGAACATAGCATAAAACTTATTGGTATTTGGCTAAGAGTAAAGCAAGACTTAAAATGAGCCACACAACTAGCAGATGTGAACTGACAAGAAGCAGGGCGACAGGGTAGAAGTGTCGAGAAGTCGGCTTGTTATCGCTTAGGCAGCCTGTCTCAGGATCATCCGACTCATTCAAGGCCCCCTGGGTTTGTCTGCTGTTAAACAGGGAGGAATAGAGGAGAGAAGAAAATAGAAGAGCATTTGCAGAGCTTCGTATGTAATCTGAATCGAACACACACACATTATCTCATGCAGTACGTCCACATCAGAAGGGTTTATGCTAAGTAGCCCTGGGGGCCTTTGTGCCTTTCTTCTTTGGACTACATGGACAAACATTTTTAAAGACGATGATCCCTTTGCATTTCAAAGGGGAAAAAACCCCACTATGGTGACACTTACAGAGAAGCTCATGCTACATGCAGAAGGAAAAACTGGGTGGCCATAATGCTACCTGTACACAGGACTGCATGAATAAAATCAAGTGAGCAGACAGCGCGTATAAGATGGTTTGATAAATGCATCTTTGGGACATGAGAGCACAAGGACACGAAGCACAGGACTGGGGAGACAAGTGATGTGTCAGACACAGCAAACATACCTTCTCCTGGGATTCTACCTGGGTAATGGACTTAAAGTGGTTAAGCCATTCATTTCTTGACACGGTTTTGTCCTTTGAAAGGAATGAAACACCCTGCATGCCATCATAGCCAGCCTTATTATTAACTTAACAAATTTTGCCTTCAGCTCATCTTATTTAGAGGGCCAAATCTATTCCTATGAACACCTATTCTGAAAACAGAGGTATACTGCAATTATACTTCAGAAAACAAAATACTTATTTTCTGAGATCATGTATGCCATGTGTAAGAGAAAAATAATTTACTTAAAGATTTTGCTTAAAGACAGACAAATCTATGACAGATCTAAAATTCATAATCAAAATCTCAATGGCAGTCAATGGGAATGAGGTAGTTCCATTTCTATTAGCATCTCCAGTTTTAGGTCATTTGTGGGTTGATATGCTATGGAAATGGACTACTTCTGTTTCTAAGAATGCATTCCCTGAAAAATTTGTATACTGATTTTTGACCAGATTCTGACAAAACCAGCAGTTATATTTGGATAAATTATCATCTCACAGAATAATGGGAGTTAATATGAAACACTGGCTCAATGGTACAGACTGTTCTCCCTGTTTATTAAGACTTAAGCATTATAACCAGTGACAAACCTGACTATCTGTAAAACAAGATTTATTGAACAAAATGGAGGTAAGGGTGGACTGGCAAAATATATTCTCACACTTACAAATAATTATATTACTTGTTCCACTTTCTCTTAAATGTCTAGTGGACTAGATATTTTTGTGTGGTTGTTTTAACGTTAAAGGAATTTTATTTTGTTTGTATGTTTTTACTGCATTTGTATATGTCTATCTTGTGCCTATCTGTTGGCTGTGGGTACCAGAAAAAAAGTTGGGTTTCCTAGGAATTGGAGTCATGAAGAGTAGTAGAACTCCACCATGTGGGTTCTGGGAAATGAATCCAGACTCTTAACCTTGGAGTCAACTCTCTAGGCACAATTTTACTTTTTAATGTTCGTATCTTTGCTTGCATCTATGTACATGCATCTGGGGCCAACCTGGCGCTCATGGCAAACTAAACCAAACTGTAGCTACAGGTGGCTGTAAGGAATCCCATCAGGACCAGGAACAGAAACCACGTGTCCTGCAAGAACAGCAAGTGCTTTTATATAGATTAATTTTTCAAATATGAAATTGCACTAAAATTATATTATTTATCCCTTTCCTTTCTTCCAGCCAACCTGTCCCATGCACTTTCCCTTTGCTCTCTTATGGTATCTTTTACTTTAACGGTTGTTATACACACACACACACACACACACACACACACGTGTGTGTGTGTGTGTGTGTGTGTGTGTGTGTGTGTGTGTGTGTGTGTGAACTACAGGCAACTAAGTTATTCTGAGAATGCCAGGAAGTCTTCCACAGGGAAGAACATACCAAATAGATCTACTGTGGGTGGTCAGCCCTGAAATCACACACATACAGCGAGTACCCTAAACTGCTATGTTGTTGAGGTCTGAACCAAGTCTAGACGTTCTCAGAGACCCTGATGAAAGGACAAAAACAATCAAAGGAGAAAAAACCCTAGGTTTCCTTGCTCAGAAGCAGACTCCAGTCAGGAGCTGGAGCTGGAGTCTCAGAAATGTTAAAGTTTTTCTTGTTAACTTGGCTTTTTCCCCTAAAGAGACTGGAGTTATCAGTCCCAAGGCCACCATGTGATATGTCTGTAATTCTTTGGAAATAGGCCCTGTTCCCTTCCCTTCATGCAACCTTGCTTGATTGGCCTCCTGTTGACTTTGTTTTATGTATAAGAGGTTTTGCTAATTCTGCCCCATTTCCTCTCTGGAAATAGTATGCAAGATGTTGTACTTCTTAATAAATTTGCTTGGTATAAGACAGCTTGAACAAGACCTCCCAGACCCAAACTTCCTCCTCCTTATTCCCATAGTTCCTTATCTTCTAGTTTCCTGGTTCTCTCTCTAAGAAGAATAACCTGCTGGTACAGTTCAAATTCAAACAAGCACATAGGAGTACAGGAGAAAGAGTATGGACACAATATACAGATACGTAAGAGCTGTCAGCCCTTGGGAAGAGCCAGGAGTCCTGGCGCCAAACAAGGGATAGCAAAATTCTTAGGAGCACTTTTTTTCTTAGACCAATGGTTCTCAACCTGTGGGTCACGACTCCTCTCACATGAGTCTCCTAAGACCACTGGGAAACATAGATGTTTACATTAATATTCATAAGGGTGGCCAATTACAGTTATAAAGTAGCAACAAACTTAATTTAAGGTTGGGGGGGTCACCCCAACATGAGGAAGGAGGTTGCAACATGAGGGAAGTTGAGAATGGCTGTTTCCCATTTTCCCATGTTTCCTTTGCCGCTGTATTCTCTCTCCTTTTTTTTTTTTTTTGTAATGTATTACTAAAGCACTTAGAGAAGATATTTCATTTCACTCTAAAACTTGGCACTTGTTTCCCTGAAAAAGGTCTTATAAGTTTAAAGTCATGAGGATGTGTAGGTAGAAATTTAAATACTGGTCCAAAGTGAGAACCATCCTATGGGCAAGAACCAATCCCAGACACCATTAATGGTACTATGCAGACGATTCACTGCCAAACATTAGATGGAGCTCCTGCAGTCTTGTGGAAGTGTTTGGGAAGGACTGAGGAACAGGGAGGAGATAGGGAGTCAACATGAATACCAACATAATCAACTAACCTGGACTGTTGGGGGCTCCCAGATACTTAACCACCAACCAGGGTGAGCATAGGCTGGGCCTAGCCCCACCACACACACATACGTAGCAGATGTGCAGTTCTGTCTTCATGCAGGTTTTCCAACAACTGAAGTGAGGGCTGTCTGTTAAGCTGTTGTCTGTCTGTAGAATATGCTTCCCTAACTGAGCCGCCTTGTCTGGCCTCAGTGGGAAGGATGAGTCTAGTCCTGTAGTGTCTTGATCTGCCCGGTAGGGTAATACCCGATTGGGTAAAAGGTAAAAGGATCAGAAGATGAGAAAGCGAGAAAGAGGGTTATTTCTTGAATTTCTTTCCCTTCATGATGCCTCAGCAGAAGAGAATGTTTCTCATTTGGATCATACGGTTTTAAAACCACCCAGAATGGCTCTGTCTCATTTAACATAGCCAAGTTGCTTCCTCTTTATCATTAAGGATTAAAGATCTGTTAATTACTTCCACCCTTCATTTGTGGGTGCTGGTGGAGCTCGAGCTCTCTGATATTTTCGACAAAATGGCCTCCCATTACAGCGGGGGATTTTACTGAGGAGAGACGGAGGAGGAGCTGCACAGAGACCCAGGAGGGGGAAACTAGGAATGGCCCACTCAGCAGCAGAGTGCCGGGTTCCTCAGCAATGTGGGCCATCCCTGGTTCCCTGGAGACCTGCCTCCCAGGTTTGAGGAGTGAGGAGAAGCCAGTCCCGAGCAGGGAGGGTGGTGCAAAACCTCCTGAGAGGGAAAGGCAGAGACAGGTCAGACACCTCCACAATGGCAAAATATCTAGAACACTTCTCCCCTGCAAGTGTATTTGCTGTTTTCACGGCATAGGGTTTTCTCCCGTCAGAGGTGGATGCGTTAAGGCTAAACATGCACCGTATTAAAGCAGAGCATCCGCTGGCGCCCAGTCGTCCTATGCTCTTTCTGTTTGAGCAGGGAAGCTGACTCTGAAGTATGGGATTTGCCCTCCCCCTTCAGATTCAAGCATGTTTTTTCTCTGTATGTCCTTAACCCCTTTTCTGGGTCAGACCAGCCTGCTGACAGGAAAACCGAGAAGAAACAATCTGATAGAGAAATACAAAAATAAAAGTGGGACCTGAGCTGGTAACATTCCTTAGGGAGACTCGAAAATGTAATTCTTTCTCCTTCCCTCCTTTCTTCTTCGTTTCTTAGAAAACAAAACAAACAAAAAACCAAAAATCTCCAAGATAACAAACAAACAAACAAAAAACAAACCCCACTGTCCCTCACAACTACCTCTGTGATCAGCTTCCTTGAACTAAAAGGATGCCGTGTTATGGTTTTAATGTTTTGTTTTAATTTTGATAGTTTTACATGCTATTATACTAATGATAATAGGCATCAAAACCATAAAGCTGCTGCCACGAAAAACATCCAGGTGGGCTTTGCTGGGTCTTTATCTTCTTAAGAGATCTTTGTTCCAATAAGGTCTTCCAAGCCAATTTTATATAAATACAGGGACTGGGGAGGGAGCTGTCTATATAACTATAAAGTCACATGGTATTAAATGATAAAAACTGTAATAAAGATATTTTATTTATAAAAACTATTTTAATAAATGAAGATTTATTTATAATGATATATATATATATGTTTATAAAACAGAATACTAAAATACTTTTTAAGTTATAAATGTCCTAATAAGGTCTTCAGGCACATGGAGGCTAAGATTTAAAGATAATGTGTATGATATTGAAGTTTATAAGCTCTAAGATCAACAGTTACAAAACTGGCTATAATGCATGTAAAATCAAGGTATATTTTAAAATAACAGGCTATTAAAATATTACATGCTAGTTAAACATATCAGACTGGTATATGACCTTATGGGTATTTCTCATGTGAGGCTCTACACTGTGCTCTTAGTCAGACTGATCCACCATTCTTCTTTGTCATTGGTGGGGCTCATACATCCTTCTGTCTGGGTGACATGTATGACCTATGACTTTGGAATCCAGGAGAAGTCTAAAGTACAGTTTCTCAGACATTGTCAATTTATTTAATCGCTTGGGCTTTCCAGGATCTAATAATCCAGGTTACCCCATTTGATTGACGTTTCACAGTATGTAGTGGGAATCTGGTACCCTGGTTACAGGATGATATTCCCCTTAGGGACGTGCTTCATGATTCAAAAGAAGTCTGTTCCTCTAAGTAGGTGAACTGAGGTGCTGGTTGACTTGTCCTGAAGACATCCACCTGGTCTGAATGAAGATAACCTCTTAAGATGTACTCATTGGCTACATCCTCTTATAATGGCTCCAGGAGTGGGGGAGGGGCTCAACTGGACCTTTAACTGTTAGTCCCAGCCTTGAATAGTGTGATCGTCTAAGAGACTTTCAGGGAAAAAGAATGACTATAACAAGGATGTTATAGTATGAACTCATGGATGTTTACCTGCCTCATATATTACTGAATGGGAATTCCTATATTTCAGAAAACGAGAGACACTTCTAAATTACCTTATCAATTGTTCCTTTACTAATTACGTAAATTTCCCTTCTAAGCTACCCCAAAAATTTATTGTACATGTTATGGGAATCTAAGCCCTTCTTCCATCAATATCCACTTAATATTACAGTTGAAGTACTTATGTTAACAATCCATTTGATGACATTAGGAGACATCCGTGAGTTCAGAGAACTTCGGAGTCTTTTAAATGTTCAGGCACCATAATTCACCTGGCCTCAAGAAATAAAAAAAGGAGCTTTGAGACCTGGACGATGGGTTTCTCAGGAGCCTTAATGAAAGGACAAAAAGAACCTAGTTCTATGTCCTTGCTCAAGAGACTGGGCAAGGCCAGTCTGGAGCTGAAGGTGGGGCTTCAAAGCAGCTATGCTTTGTCCTGGGAACTTGGCTTTTCTCTTTAAAGAGACTGGAGTTGTCAGTCCCAAGGCTGTTAGGCATTCAGTCTGTAATGCCCTGGATTTACCCAGTGCTCACTTCGTGCAACTTTGCTGGATTAGCCTCCTGTTGACTTTGTCGCATTGTATAAGATATTCTTTGAACTCCGTTTCTTCCCCCAATCCCCAGAAAGAGTATATAAAATGCTGTACTCCTTAAGTTTGCTTGGCATAGACAAAACTTAAACAAGACCTCCTGACCCCATGCTGTATCTTCTTTGTCTCCTACCTCCTTCTCTTCTGTCCTCCTGAACCCTGAAGAACGATATAATTTATCCAGGTCACAATCTCTCCAGCCCCAAGGTATAGTCATTTTTAAGATCTCAGTACCTCGAATGTGTCTGATAAGGCACCTTGCATCATGCTGCTATTATTATTATTATTATTATTATTATTATTATTATTATTATTTTGGCTTTGAATTCCTTACATTGCTGGTGAATCTCAGAGAATCTTGAGTTGGTCAAAGGAAAACAGAATAACATCTGCCCTTAAAGCACTGGGTGATAAAGTATCAGAGAAAGAGCAGTGTGAGCATACATGGGATTAGAAAAGTGCCCCTGGAAGTCTCATGATAGAAGGTAGGGGAAGGAGTCCTGTGAGTGTCATGGTAATGTTTCTGCTGAGGCGAAGCATTGCCCACAAGCTTCATTTCAGGTTGCGTACAAACGGGAACAAGAGAATGCTAGCGCAACTGCATTTGAATTGACTGTATCTAAAGACAGAAAAGGAGAGGTGGTCCAAGGAGTGGATGGACAGACAAATGAAAAGGAAGACTCCACAGTTGTGTACTCCATGTCCACATCATAGTCAGACATGACAGCACTTTGAGATTTCCTACCATGTTCCTTCAGCGCAATCAGCCAAGGAAGCACATATTCAGTGGTGGTTTTAGAATCTGAACACCTATGTCAAGATCTGTTCTTTCATGTATCATTTGGGTGCTCTTGGGAAAATTAGTCAACGTAGTATGTCTCAATTTCCTTGTCTTTAAATTGGAGGCAGCCTAGAGCATAGAACTTCCATGAATTAACATGTGTACATCAATGCATGTTAGAAAAGAGGAAGCATATCACAGGCATACAATAATAGTTGCTATGGTCATATCACTTGTATATCAGAAAAAATATGCAGCTTGATAATATAGTTCAAACATTTTTTACTAGGAGTGATGCATACCCCCAAAGGCCTGAAATCCAGTAGACCCTGAAGTGAGTATGTCCATAGGGTCTTACCATGGACCAGAGGACCCACGAAAGCTGCCTTATTTCACCTAGATATTTATGTATATACGAGTACAGTGCCCAGGCAAACAACAGCCATAATTATTTAAAGTGGATCACGTAGTGTCACATAGCAGTACTTCAAATGCTGTCAGAATTAGGGTCTGTGTGAAAAGAACTGTTGAAAATAATTGACCTACCCTAGAGATGGGGTAATTCTAGAAAAGGTACTTTTTAAGGAACTTCATCCTATCCACGTTTACCATGTAGGGGACTCAGTCAGAGACTGTGTGCAGGCAGATAGAGCAAAGGAACAAGGGGCCAGTAGGCTCTAAGATCCAGATGTATAAAGAGAGGCCCCGAAATAACACTCGATCTTTCTAATGCCAGCTATTTTCCTCTTTGGGCTGTATATACTTCATCAAATAATATTACTCCCTTGCAAACTCTTCATACCCACACAAATTATAGAGTTCTTGAAAACATTAAGCAATATGACACATGAAAGATACTAAGTGTAGTACCAGGCATAATCTAAGGCTAACTAAATAGTAGCTCTTGATATTGTAATTATTACAAACACCATCCTTACATCATATACCTCTGGCCTGTCAAGTTTTAATGGGAAGGCTATCTTTGCAACTTCGTTAATGTTATATTTCTCCAACATTTTCTTAAAAGAATAGAGTGGTCTATTGAAATTATCTCCCTCCCTTCTTCCTTCCTTCTTTCCTTCCTTTCTCCCTTCCTTCCCTCCCTTTCTTCTTTTCTCCCCTCTTCCTTTCATTCTCCTCCTTTTCACCAATACCACCACTGCTACCACTGCTACCGCCACCATCATCACCATCTATCAATCATCTAGCTACCTATTTATCAATTTGTCACAGGGTACATGTTGCATGCTGATTGCAATTTCAGGTTCAAATATTAGCTAGAATTTATGTGTGTGCAATGCAGAAGTGCCCTCTTTCCTAGTAGGATGATCCGGTAAATAGGATCTGCTTAAGGAATAGAGCACTCAGACCGATAGGGAAAACAAGGAAAACTAAGGGTGAGAAAATGTTTGAAAATGATGCCGCTCACTCCAAGTTAGAGTGCTAATTTCTATCCAGTTGCACTTTTAATCCCTGCCACTCAAAGAACACACTTCCTATTTTACAGTCTCGATGCTGGATGTGCTTTCCACATCAACTTTGGAAAGTCAAAGGATTTTGTTTTCGGAAGGGCAATTTTAGAATCAAATTAATTTGTTGCTTATTAACTTCTATCTCTGGAGATTAAAGTAACGCATTAAACTTGCCTCCCATATAATCAGCACATAACTCAGTTAGAATTCGAAATAGCCTCGCCATGAAGCTGCTAAATGTGTGAAGCTAGTGATGTGTCCAGAGCTGACAGGTGGGTTCAGGACTGCCCTCTTTACTCCTGCCAAGAACAGCAAAGACATTTCTTTCACCAATGGACTTTTACGGTCTCTGCCTGTTGAGGACTGTAAAGGATGCTCTCCGTAGTACTATTAGCAATTGCTTCCCTAGAGATTATGAGAAGTAACTGGAGACCACCTTTCGAGGCACCCCGATAATTCAGTGTCATTAGTGCTGTTTAGCAGTGACTGTGGATCACCATGAAAGCAAATCTCAGTGGAGTTCCCAGCAGAAATGCAACATGATGAGACATTTAAGGGCAGTCACTGAATATGAAGGATAAAAGTGATGTTCAAATACCTGTCAAAACAATCACTTAGAATAGGAATGAGTGAAAGACGTGTCTCGTTTTTAAACACATTGCTGCCTGTAAGTGCAGGTGGCAAAACAAACAAAACCCAGTATTCATGACTTTATAATATTTGCTTGTTTTTCTGTTGTTGACAGTGTGAATGTGGGGGTCTTACGTCACTCACCACGGGTATGCGCTCAGTCATCCAGAACTCTGCACTGAAAACTAGGATGCCTCGCTTGCCTAGTTGGGTACTCATTCATTAATTGTTTGGTTACTTGGTATTTTATGTATGTTATAGTACTTCAAGCTCCTCAAAGGAAAATCATAAATTAAAACTAATTAAAAAAAAAAAACAACTTTTCTTCTCCCCAGTAACCTGAGACCATTATGTTTAATCTCTCGCTTTAAGTTTGGAGTTCTGGAAATACCACCTTGCCTTTCAACCCATTCTTTCAAAGTCAATATCTTAAAGAGCTTTATTTGACCCAATACTCACTTATACATCAATATTTATAGAGAGCCGTGTTTAAGCCCTCCCCCAGCTTTTGAATTATATTAGAGTTTAGATTGTCATACCAGTATTAAATGAATGTGAGGCATACTGGTACCCATGAGAGCTTTGGAAACGCTCTGAGCAATCAGAGAACTGAATACCCTCACATTTAAAAGGACTTTAAAAGAAATCTTTATATTGAATCAAAACACACAATACCAGAGGAAATAAAGACGTCCCTTCCCTTCTATAAGGTATGTAAAAGGAAGAGTTTCTAGAACATAATTTCTCTGGTCCATGTTTTCCTTATGGCATAGGCTAAGGAGAAGAGGGATGTTTGTTTTTCTTTTTTTGCTTTTATCGAGTTAGCTCAAGATCCACGAGACCACGTGACTCCCCACAGAACCAACAAGGGTGCTAGACCTGCACCTTCACCACACATAGATAGACTTGGTGACAAATGGCCTTCCAACAGTTTCAAACTTCTGGGTTATAGCTAGAATACTAGAAGAAGACCTGCAAAACTGTGTAACAACTGTGCACATATTTAAATCAACATGCAAACTTCATAAATGGTATTAAGGATGGAGTCCTTTCTATTGGTCTCGAGGTAAGGACAGCCTTTGTGGCTGGTTGCAGGGTCATCAGCCTGAACTGTCTTCTAGTTAATTCCGGACTTGAGTTTAGAATATGGTATTAGCACATGAACTCTAGGAACAGCCCAGTTCTAGGGTTGGAGAGAGGACTCAGTGCTTAAGGGCACTTGTGGCTCTTATAGAGGACCTGCTTCAGATTATCAGCACCCGTGTTAGATGGCTCGAAACCACCTGCAGTTCCAACTCTAGGAGATCCGTTATACTGTTAGGCACTTGTGTGTGTGTGTGTGTGTGTGTGTGTGTGTGTGTGTGTGTGTGTGTGTGTGTGTGCGTGCGTGCATATACATGTGTGTGTGCATGCATATATGTGTGTGTATGTTTGCAGTCATGTATGTGTGTGCATGTATGCACATGCGAGTTTGTGTGTGTATGTGTGTGTGTGCGCCTGCGTGTGTGCAGGCACATGCGCAGATGACCTCACAAAAATGAATAAATGTAAAAGTAATATTTTTTAAGTATTCAAAGAAAGAGACTAGGAAGATACGTCACTGTTATAGAAGCCCAAGTCATGGACTGGTTCTTTCATAAACATAAGCATAGACAAATTTTGTTCCAGAGAGTGAGTAAGCATGAACTGTTACATAAAGCCCTCAGAGAACATGTCAGTCTTGTTCGAGGGGCAATGTGTAGATTCCTGGGCATCAATTTCTGTGGAGAGGATCGCTGTAAGAGGATACCACTGTAAGCAGCCCAGGGAAATGTATGTGGGTTTAGAACCATTCCCTAGCAGAGGATAGGGGTGACCTTTAAGCTGGGATGCTCCATTGGCTTGGAAAAGAATGTCTGTGACTTAGTATAGATGACAAATATTGGAATTCTTGGGATGCTGAGGAAGCATGTGAGGCATAGAAACATGTCCGCAGCTAATGCCACCACAAGAGAACTGCCTTCCCTTCTAGAAGTTTTGTTCATTCCTTACAGTGACTGAAATGGAAATTACATTTATTTTCATGAACTTTCAACAGCTCCAAATCAGGGTCACACAGGTAGAGGTTTGGAGTCCCACCTCTTCACTGAATAAGCCACATTCCTTTCAGGAAAGGAATGGAGTCCCTTTAAGCTTAAGTTTCCTGCGAGCACTCAGATGCAGGCAAATGCAGTATCACTCGGGCTACATTTTCTCCCCTTCAAGCAGGTAACAGTTCACCAAGACGTAGTAGGTAAAAGCACTACTCAAGAATTCCAAGCAGGTTGAACGTCTGCTGGGTCTCTAAAGAAGTTCTTGTCATTCTGATCTATTTTGGACTCAAATTTGAGAACTAAAGCAATGTAAAACTGACCTATTAGCTAAAACTAATTTAATTTTCCCTGACAATACTTTTTGTTTCAGTTTTGAAGTTTTTGTTTCATAAAATACCTAGAAAGGAAAAATATCCCCTTGGGGTGGCAAGTATGAGTGGTATATTTTCAAGTGGTTTACACAGATTGCTTTCAAAAGGAAGGACATGCGTGTGGAAGTGTCATTCCCAAGCAGAGAGCAAGAGAAGCCATATATCCGGTCTAAGCTTTCTTGTCTCTATAAAAGGAACGGAGTGATGGAGAGATAACGAGTTTTAAGTAGAATGCCTTTCATCAGACTTTTAGCAGAGAGCTAGTTTGGGTCTTTGAGTTTTAGAAAGGAGACGATTTGGATGAGGTCCAGAAAGAAATATTACAAATGGGTAAAGCATCAAGGAGAATCATTGTGGAGAATAAATTAATAGTTTTGTGTGTATAAAAAGCCAATGGGTAATGTGCGGGGTATTTTTTAGCATACGCAAGGCACGGTGAAATGAATTTGATGTATCCATTTGAGGTTTGCTCTGTAGTTTTACTTCTTCCTCATGTTCTTTGAGGCTAGAATTTAAAGCCTGTGCCCCAGGAATGTTCAGAGGCATTGGAAGTATAGGCTTGCCTGAGCTAAACAGATTAGACTTCTTTCATGACAGAGAAACTGTGAAGTGTCCGTAGCGAAGGGCAGTGCATAGTAACAGGATGTGTGGAGGCTGAGGTAGAACTAGAAGAAACAGGAGAATAGAACGGAGTGGGGAGGGGGGCAATGGAGGACAAGGGGTGCACACACACACAGCAGTGTCTTGGCAGAGAAGACAGGTGCCAGGGGGATTTTGTGTAACTAACTGGTAATGAAGTGCCACCAGGGGTAGGCTGGGGAATGTGGAATGCCCTGGGCACAGCCATGTTCTTAAAGACGCATATGTAAAGTCTGACTTGGATGCAGGGAGGTGAGATGACAATACTTGGTGGGGATAGATTAAAAGAAAAGGGAGGGCAGGCTGACCTTGGATGCAGACAGAGACAAGCTCCAGTGCCAGCCAAAACCCATGGCAGGACCAGAGCGCCAAACCAGAGACTGACTCTAGGCAGAGATGAACTGAAATGTCCACACTGTGTATTTATAAGATATTAAAGAAACATGGGCCTGGGAGATAGTTCAGCAGTAAAGCTACTTGCTGCCCAAGGATGATGGCCTGAGGGCAGATCCCTGGCCATCTCATAAGCGCCTGGTGTGGCTTCTGTACCCATTACCTCAGTCCTCCGTGAGGGTGGGGCAGACACAGGGAGGGCTGCTGAGGCCCTTGGAAATTGCAGCTTTCTATACCATGCAGTGAGCCAGGCAACTGAAATTCTGTGACTTTCATTAGTACATGTGGATATGCATCTGCATACAAGCATGCACACACACCACATACACATAGCACACACATATACATACAGTGAAACAAACCCCTAAATACATTACATCTTCTACACATCAGTGAGCAAATCAATAAGACAGTTCTGCAAATAATGGGTACATACATAGAGATATACATTATCTCGTACTTAGGTAATTTGATTTTCTTCGTAAAGATACTCAGACAACATGGCTAATTGTTTCAAATTAACAGATCTAAAAGGGGTCATTAAACACTGTTAAAATATTTTCAAGTGTCAACCATTGTACTTTGCCCTTTAATCCATAACCTTCTGAGGTTTATGGTGAGATACTCCTTATTCAGATGGAATTAACGGTCAGGCCCTGAGGCTTCTTTTCTCTTGGAAAACCTTGGGAGAGGGTGGTGGAGCTTGGCTCTCCCTGTGCCTCATTTTCCTTGTAAAGCTGGAAGCCCAGCTGGGTAGCAGCCGCACTTTAGCTCTGTCCTGAAACTTCTAAGAAACCAGATGCCCATGCTCGCCATTAGCCTCTAGCCACCAGGGATGTGAGGCAGATATTGGTAACAAGGCACAGTTCATATAGAGGTGTAGGCAGGAAAAACATGAAAGAAAATAACACGGCTCCTTATTATCTAAGTCTATTAAGTCTCAACTTCTCCCCTTTAGAATGAGAACAGTCATATTTCCCACAGGATTGCTGTGAGAATTACACAAACACACACAGTACTTCTACCGTAGTAAAAATGAGTAAATAAAGCAATTTTAAAGTTACCTTCTGTTTCTTTCCCTTAGGTACTTGCGTGTTTGTGGTTGTGTGTGTAAATGAACCATGTCCTGCCAAGATGTAGCCTGCTTAGCTTTTTATGTCTTTCTCTCATGCATGGCTGTTGAAGCGTTAAGGATGTGGGATGACATTCTTACCTGTTCATTATCTATGAGTCAGGGTCTCACTTTATATTCAAGACTGGTCAATAACTCATTACATGGTCCAGGGTGGTCTTGAACTTGCATTAGTCCTTCACGCCCGGCTTCCCAACTGCTGGCATGGGCCAGTACACTCAGTTTCTCCTTTCTCTAGTTCAAAACCTTCCCTGGGGCGCAGGGCTGAGGCTGTGTGCACAACTGGATAATGAGGTTCTTGTTGTTTGACACTAATGAATCTTAAAGTTGTCTTTCTAGCTGCCACTTCCGAATTACATTGTTACGTCCAGTTAGATGTTGAACTAGCATCACAAGGCCATAAGGCTAACACGGTTTCGTGCCAACTACTTGGCTCACACCAGACCTTCCTCCTCAAGAAGGGCACTATGATTTGAACGTAGAATGACCCCAAGAGGCTATTGTGTTTACACATTTGGTGTGTCGCTAGTAGCACTGATTTGGAAGGTTCTAGAACTGTTAAGAAGTGGGGACTTGCTGGAGGAAATGTGTTACTGTGGGAGGTTTTGAGGTTTTTACAGCTTTGCCTCTTCCTGTTCATCTCTCCCTGACTCCTTCTGCCTCACGAGGATGGAGGTGAACGGACATCAGAAAATAACCCACCCATAGCGGAATAGTAGTAAATCCTAAGTGGAGGTAGTGGTTTTCAGGTACATTTTCTATTCTCCTCTTTGCCCTTTTGTAATGACACTGAAGCAGATAATCACCCCAGGATCCAACTGAGCCATCACTTAGGTCACTTGAAACAATGTGCCACAACAATGCTGGAAATGGCCCCACTGTTTGCCAAACAGATGGCCGCCGGGAAGAGTAAAAATACCACCCTGAGCCAATTGTAGTAATTGCCTGAAGTTAACTTTTCTGATTAAAATAAGAAGTGTTGCAGCAGCTTCGTTCTAGAGTTAGCTGGAGAATTCTAAGGGCACGGCTGATTCTCTCCCCATCCACTTCCTTAGTGTTCCGTTGCACATCATTCAGAAGGCCCATTCAGGACTGACTGCTATGCTCACTTCAGTAAGACAGACTCACAAGCTCAGAGAGGAGTACTCCCCTGCACCCAACACTTCACTTCTGCTTAGATTCCTTCTAAATTGCTTAAAACCTTCCTTCCATTCCTTCCACTCAAATTGGTGGCACTAATAGAGACTCTTGCCGGTCCTCTTGGCCCAACCTCTGGGTTTTCATCGGAGGCTCAGAGCTCTAAAGGGATGAATGCTGGCTCATTAGCAGTATAAGGGGCACAGGGCTGAGGCTATGTGCACAACTAGATTAATGAGGCTCTAGCTTTTAACACACAAAATCCTGCTCTCATAGTCCATCTTTACCAAGTACTCACTAACTCCTCAGCCTTTATATACCATGGGGACTCATGAGCTCACTCTCGCTGAGATGCCACTCACTCCCCAGGTTTTTACACACTGTGGGACTCGTCATGTCCTATTCTTAATGGAACGCCACAGGTTTACACACCATTGATATACACTCTCTCTCTCTGTCTCTCTCTCTGTCTGTCTGTCTGTCTGTCTGTCTGTCTCTCCTGAAATGCTCCCAATCACTAGGAAGACTGGATGCCATATATATGACTGAACACCTCATTGTTTTCCTCAACAATCCTCATGACACATGGCAGGCATTCCCTTTCTTAGGTAATGATGAGTCCATCAGTGTGACTGCTTCAGTACTAAATCACCAGAGCGAGAAATCAAGATGCAAAGGAAAGGTGGATCTAAGCAAAGGATCCAAGCAAAAGAAAGTGGTATAGTCTGGATTTCCTGGTTGTGAGGAACACCATGACTGACCTGAGGAGGAAAGGGCCCCACACCAATCATTCATCCAGAAAATGCCCCCCTCCCATTGCCATGCTCAAGGCCATTCTGATGGAGACAACTCAATTTACGTTTCCTCTTCTCAGGTGACTCTATAGTTTTCAATTTTGAAAAAAAAAAAAACCCAGCACAGGTTAGACCTGTTTTATGGTTGAGAATGTATAGGCTATATTATATCAAAATTGTTTATATCCAGAGAGAAGACAGGCTATGATTATCTTTATTAATGTGTGCATGCATCTCAAGTTCAAAGACAGTAAAATGAATCAAGTAGGTTATGGGGATTAATATACTTCAATCTTTACCTAAATGCTTGGTTTATAAATCAGACCCCTCTGGAACAGTGAAATCAATAGAGAATTTTAGATTGCAACAGTATTT